>NC_079505.1:32574738-32766006 GCF_030052815.1 Hevea brasiliensis
CGTTGGCATTGATTTCCAAACTTAATTCAAGGCTAATTATAAGTGATTCTAAATTTTCAGATTTTATGGCCAATGGTTACTGTTCCATTGGGTCAGGCTATAAGGTGAAATTAGCAAAATTCTCTTCATCAAATTGTTTCTTATTGTGTCCTCTTTAATTCTCAGTTTAAATTACTCCATTTTGAGTTGTATAACTCAAGTTATGGTCAATTAACCATAACTAGGTCAAATATGAGTTTTGGTTCCCTTAGTAGTCATTTTGATTCCGGACTTTACTAATTTATTTGGACTGCTTATAATGACATTTAGGCCTAGTGTGATTCATAGGATTTGTTGCCCTATGTCTTATAGTCCTTTAGAAATTTTACTTGTAATTTATCAAGTCTTATAGAATTATTTATAGTCAAATTATTGACTTGCACTCAAAGGTCCTATATTGGCATGGTCCTCAATCAGGTCAATGGCTTTGACCTTAAAGTCTGGCCTTATACATTTATAATTTGAGGAAGTTGCCTAAAACAGTGTAATAGGTCTCTTTCTTAGCTTTCCAGATTGGTATGGCTCATTACATTTGGAGACTTCTTGTGAGAGATATACCTATTTGAATTTTTTGGACTTAATGGTCAATTGTAGCAATTTCAGATTTAGTGTGTCAAATTAATCAACTTAATTGGCCTAGTTCCCTTGATTTCTGGGTTCTGATCAAAATTTTAATATTGTAGGTTTATGTCTTATTGAACTTTTTGCACAAATTTCAAGTCATTCTAAGTTGTATAGACCAAGATATGGTTAATTTACTAAAGCTGGACAGATTGCATCTTTAGTGCAAAATTTGGTCAATTTTAGGTCAAATTCAGTTCTGCCAGTTTTGGTACCCTAACTTGGGTAAGCAATTTGACTTGGTTCTGGTCATTTATGGGCTTTAATGTCTTCATATGAATTGTAGCTCTATGTATAAGCTTTCCATGGTATAAATTTCAGGTCATTTGGACCTATTTTGAGTGAGTTATGGTCATTTTAGTGACTATTGTTCATATAGTCAAATTCTGGGTTGCAATGGTTCTGGATAGTTTTGTTACCTCAATTTGTGCAAGCAATTTGACTTAGTAAATGACATTTATGGGTCCTGTGATCTTCACCAAAGTTGTAGCTCTATGTCTAAGCTTTCCAACGGTATAAATTTTAGGTCATTTTGAGTAGTGTAGACTAAGATATGGTCATTTTACTATGGCTGGTCGAGTTGCACTTATATTGCACTATTAGGTCATTTTTAAGTCAAAGTCAATTCTGCCAGTTTTTGTAACCCTACTTGGGCAATCAATTTGACTTGCTTAATGGCATTTCTGGGCTTGGTGTCTCTACCAAAGTTGTAGCCCTATGTCTAAGCTTTCCAATGGTATAAATTTTAGGTCATTTGGACCTGTTTTGAGTGTGTTATGGCCAAAATACTGGTTACTATTCATATGGTCAAAAATCTGGGTTGCAAATTGCCAATTCCGGATTAGGTCACTTTTTGAGTTACCTTCTAGATAGAATTCAAGCATGATTCCTATGTGAAAGTTGGTTCATTATATGTCTAATTTTACCTCCAATTGGCCTCACACCAATTTGGATCACACAATTAGGGTTATAGGCTCAAATGCATACTGCCCTCAATGTAGTCCTCAAATACCAATCAATTTACACATTCAACTTGCTATACCTTAACTTTCCATGCCTAAATTCTGGACTCCTAATGTACTAACATCATTCATCACATCTCATTAAGGTTATTTTGAATAGTATATACAAATCCTCAATGTACAATATACAGCCCTAAATCACAAAGTCCAAAATCAACATATTAGACACTCGAATACACCTAATTATTACATATAATTCCAATAATAATTTACATACACTTCCATTAATCCCTTGGTACCACAATTTATCAAATAACATCATGAATTCAAGCACTCTTCAATGAATCATAAGGCTGTCGAATTGCCCAAAAGTGCATAAATCTTTCACAATTCCTTCAACTCCAAATTCAAATGCTAAAATATACATTCATATGGAAATTAACTTACTAGCACCTTAAATTACCTTAATCAACATTAAATCCCAACAAATACATGTAAGAATAATTAAATAACCATGCACTTCCATGGCTGCCAAATTCATGCTCCATCAAATACTCATCTTTTTCTTCAAATTTCTTAACAATTACACTCATCACAACCTTAAATCAAAGATTAATTAAGGGAGGAAGGAAATTTAGCACTAACCTTATTTTTAGCTTGACAAATCCTTGGAATTTCTTTTCCTTTCTGCTGCCCACATACTGCCCATGGTGTGAGGACCACTTTTAATGAAGGGAGTTTAAAGAAATATGGCTTGAATCATGGTAGATTTGAGCTTATGCATGAATGGCCATGGAGGAAGCTTGGAGGAAAAACACATTCGGCAAAGAAGAAGAATGAAGAAAAAGATGAATCTTTTAGTAGAAAAATCTGTCCTAGTGGTCCTTATATACTCCATTAATGCCCCACTAATCACAATTAAAAATTTGATTAATTCAAGATTTCCTTTAATTGCAATTATGCCCTCCATTTCCCTTAAATTACATGTTATCTTGAATTTTATTTTTCATTAAATTTTCAAAATATAATACCACTTATTTTTCATGGACATTTAGGTCAAAAGTCAACTCTAGGTGTCAAATGACGAAAATGCCCCTCTTCGAGTCAAATTCAGACTTTTTCGGTAACACCGATTTAATCATTGTCCTGTCGATTTTCTTAAATTTTCATTTGTTTTTGTACTGACTTAATAATTTTTCTTTGACATTTCCAATGTCAATTATACCTCAGTAGACCTTTAATTAGGTCCCGAAATTATTTCTCAGGGTTCCCCGTGGTCTAGGGCTAGTTAACAGTCCTCACCGTAACTTATCGGTGCGGTCACCCATCTCTACGGGTTCGGCTCATTTAACTTAGTCACATTTTATCTCTTTTATTTTTCTTTAATTTTTCTCATCACATATTTCATTATTTTATGCTTCCTCACTGTCAATTAAGTGTAGTTCCACACATTCCGACTTTCCAGGGCAGACATTAGTCGTCGGAACAGTGGAATATACGGATTACATAAAGCGAGGATGTTACACTACTTAGTGGTGACAATATAAAATAAAATAACTAAAATAAAATGAATATGCAGAATGTATGTTTACATCTTTGGTAGACTTAGTATCTGACATTTATTGCAATATTATTCGATTAAAATTTGGTAAGATTCATTATCATTGCCCGAGTAACCCATGCTAGTCGACTGGACTAGATAAACGGGCAAACTAGCACTGGGTACTAAATACCTCGAATCATCACACCATCGGTCATAATGTGTCTCCCGATGTGCAATAGATCAACTAATAAGCTGTAATAATTATCAGGGATAAAACCCAAGTATAATAACTCAATCAACATAGCCAAAGGCTATTTTATCACAGAATGGCATGAAGCCATATGCAGTATTGCTAACAGAATCCTATTGGTATGCCAACCTATCCAAGCCAATCTTGCTAGGTGTACTAGGGCATGTTACACTCATAATTTATGCAATTCTTGAAATTTAAGTTTAGGTGTTAGTATTCATTTTATTAGTCAACAAAAATGTTGACTTTTGCATAGACAATAGGTACATTGGTTTTAATACTCCCAACATACCACATTTTGCATTCTAAAATTATTGGTATTAGTTGCCAATACCATTTCTAAGCTTAATGTTAGTTGTTCAAAATTTTCAGATTTCAAGCCTTGTATTTACTATTCCATTAGTCATTTTTGCAGTGGGAATTTGGCAAAGTTGTCAACATGAAAGTTGTTCCTTATTGTGTCTAGTTACATTTCTTTTTTTGAATCACTCCATTTGGAGTTTTGTGATTACCATGACTGGCCAGATTGCCAACTTCCCAGATTTTCTGGACTGACCAAATCTATAGTGTTTTGTGTAGTGACTGCAGGTCACCTTTTGAACATGTTATGGTCAAAATTTGGGTTAAGTTTCTTCATGAAAGTTGTAGGTCTATGTCTCAGCTATGTTCTGGTAAAATTTCAGATTAATTGGACCTTTCTACACTGAGTTATGACTAAATGAATAAATACTATTCATTTTGTCATTTTGCCCAGGTAGAATGCAGGTCACCCGGAGTAGGGCAATCTTTAGGTCAACTTGGTTTGATTTTCTGGGCATGGTTTCTTCACCAAAGTTGTGCCATTATGTGTCTAGTTTCATGTCTAATTAAACTTGCACCAATTGAACCTCTACAACTCCAGTTATTGTTGCCCAAACCTGCTGGACTCATGGTCAGTCCTGCAGGTCAGCCAAGGCAGCAACACTAACTTCAATTCCCACTACACAAAACACTTCATTTCTCATTCACACATAACCAAATGGTCACTAATTGACCATTAAAACTTCCTTTTACCATTGCATGATCAAAGTCTCAATTTCATACTCAAACCCTAACCCATTTTATCTCAAATCATGCATTCACTTACCTTTCACCATCCTAAACAATAGGTTAGTGTTAAGGGCAGCTAGGGTACCATTTTAATTCAAGAAAATCTTCAAAACCCTACCAAGCCCAAGGTTGCTAGAATTTTAAGAAAAGATTACACATGGTATATTTTTAATTTTCATGCAAATTTACATTCCACTCCACTCCTTTAACATGAATCAAAAGAGAATGAGTGAGTTTAGTCACTAACCTTTAATGAAGTAAATTCCAAGCTTATCAAAGCTCCTCCTTTCTTTTCCTTTTGCTGTCTTTAGCTTACCCAAGATGTATGAACAATTTTTTGTGAAGACAAAGTTGAGTTTCAAGGTAATTTAGTGGGTGATTTCAAGCTTTCCTAAGCTTCCATGGAGTTTTTCTTCTCTTTCTCTTTCTCTAACATTTCCTATGGTTTGGAAAGAAATGGCTGCTGGAATTTTTCTTCTTTGTTTTTATCTTATTTTGTGTCCCTTTTATCTCTTAAGTCATTTTGTTAAGTGGTGATTGGGTGGAAATTATTAATTACATAAGCATGACATCATAATTCCCAATTTAACTTGTTTTTCTTTCTTTTCTTTTCTACCAAATTTCAATTCAATTTTTAGCAACATTTATTCACATTTTGTGTCATAATAATTATTCGCTTAACTGGACAAGTTGGCCAAAAATCACCTCTGAAGGCAAAATGATCAAAATGCCCTCCGTTTGGCTTAACAGACTAAAATTGTCTGTACCGATTGAAAAATTTTTCTAAGCATTTTCTTGGCATTCTAATGCCATATGAACCTCAATGACCCTTCTCTGGAGTCCCAAAAATTTTTTTATGAATTTTTCCTCGGGTCTAGGGCTCCTAGTTGCGAGAACCGCAACTTCCCACTAGGTTACTCATCGCTAGGGCACCGGCTCATTTAACTTGGTTGTATTTTATTTCTAAAATTTTTTCTAAATTTTTCTTATTAATATTTGAGTTAATTATGGTTCCTCACTTTAGTTTAAATATTTTTCCGGACGTTCTAGCTGTCCGGACCGACGCTGGTCACCGGAACAGTAGAATGTACGGAGTTGCTACAGGGAGGGTGTTACATGGGCAATCAGAAAGAGTAATCCAGGTAAACAATTGAAACCATTAAACTAATACAAATATTGAACTGAAATGATAATAATAACATGAAATATATGCCAGGTCCTTGAGGATATGCTGAGGAGTTATGTCATTAAATTTGAGGAAAGTTGGGATAGATACCTCCCACTGACAGAATTTGGATACAACAATAGCTACCAAGTTAGCATCCAAATGGCCCTGTATGAAGCACTGTATGGGAGGAAATGTAGAACTCCAGTGTGCTGGACTGAATTGGGTGAAGATAAACTGGTAGGGCCAGACCTGGTGAAACAGACTGAGGAGAAGGTAAAACTAATCAAAGTCAATCTAAAGGTTGCCTCAGACAGACAGAAATCCTATGCCGACCTGAAGAGAAAAGAAATAGAATATGAAGTGGGCGACAAAGTGTTCCTCAAGGTGTCATCGTGGAAGAAGGTATTAAGGTTTGGAAGAAAAGGTAAGTTAAGTCCTAGGTTCATTGGCCCATATGAAGCCATTGAACGTGTGGGTCCAGTGGCCTACAGGCTAGCTTTACCACTAGAGTTGGACAAGATCCACAATGTGTTCCATATATCTATGCTAAGAAGATACCACTCAGATCATTCACATGTCATCTCCATGGAAGAAATTGAAGTACAACTGGATTTGACATATGAAGAAGAACCCATACGGATCCTGGCTCGGGAAGTGAAAGAGTTGAGGAATAAGCAGAGTCCACTGGTGAAAGTGCTTTGGAGGCACCACAACACCGAAGAGGCAACTTTGGAAAGTGAAGAGACGATGAGGCAACAGTTCCCTCAACTATTTGCATCAGGTAAATTTTGAGGACGAAATTTAAATTAGAGGGGAAGAGTTGTAACACCCTCCCTATAGCAACTCCGTACATTCTACTGTTCCGATGACCAGTGTGGGTCCAGACAGCTAGAAGATCCGGAAAAATATTTAAACTAAAGTGAGGAACCATAATTAACTCAAATATTAATAAGAAAAATTTAGGAAAAATTTTAGAAATAAAATACAATCAAGTTAAATGAGCCAGTGCCCTAGTGATGGGTAACCTAGTGGAAAGTTGCGGTTCTCGCAACTAGGTGCCTTAGATCGGAGGGAAAATTCATAAAATAATTTTTGAGACTCCAGAGAAGGGTCATTGAGGTTCCTGTATCATTATAATACCAAGAAAATGCTTAGAAAATTTTTTCAATTGGTACAGACAATTTTAGTGTGTTAAGCCAAACGGAGGGCATTTTGGTCATTTCACCTTCAGAGGTGATTTTTGGCCGACTTGTCAAGTTGAGTAAATAATTATTATGATCTAAAATATGAATAAATATTGCTAGAAGTGTAATTAAAAATGAGAAATGAAAATAAGAAAGCAAAGTAAAAAAGAAAATGGAATTAAATGAGATTTATGACATAAGATGACATCATTAAAAAGCTTCCCACCAATTAGAAATTGACAAGCCAATTAAAATGAGATAAATACAACTAAAATGAAGTAAAAAACAAACACAAATTCTGCAATTCTCTTCCCATTTTAGCCGTGCTCCTTCTTTTCACTCCTTCCATCATTGTTGATCAAAACTTCTCACTAGAATTCCTTGATAAACTTGCTTCACAAAACCTCTTCCTCACACCTTAAACAACTTCTAGCTAGCAAAAAGAAGACAGAAAAAGGGAGATTTGGGAACTTAGAAGAGATATCAATTGAGATTGGTGACCAATCTCCTCCCTTTCTTGTTTAATTCATGTTTAATGCCATGAGATAAGTGGAAATTGTAAGAAAAACAAAATAAAATTTATGTATATTCATCCCTACAATTTTGGCAACTTAGGGATGGTTAGGGTTTGATGAATTTTCTTGAAGCAAAGGGTTTATGAGCTGCCGTTGACATGAGATGAGTGATTGAACATTTAAGTGCAAGTGTAAGGCAAGTCTAATGCATAAATGGAACTTGAAAACTTGGACATTTGAACAATATTAGGGTTTGCTCATGTAATGGTTCATTAACCTTGTAATGGTCAATTAGTGACCATTTGAATGTGTATAATGAGGAAATGAAGTGAGTTGAGGCTTGGCATTTGTGTATGGGGGAGCTGCCTTGGCTGACCTGCAGGACTGAGTATGAGTCCAGCAGGTTTGGGTAGTTATAAATGGATTTGTAGAGGTTTAATTAGTGCAAGGACAATTGGACATGAAACTAGACACATAATGGTACAACTTTGGTATAGAAACCTTGCCCAGAAAACTAAACCAAGTTGACCTAAAAATTGCCCTAATCCGGGTGACCTGCATTCTGCCTGGGCAAAATGACCAAATGAATAGTGTTTATTCATTTAGTCATAACTCAGTGTAGAAAGGTCCAATTGATCTGAAATTTTACCACCAGAAATCTGAGACATAGACCTACAACTTTTGTGAAGAACACAAATCCAAATTCTGACCATAACCCAGTCAAATTGCCAACCAAACTTAGGTTACCAAATTTGGCAGAACCAGTTTTGCCCAGAATTTTGGATTCTCTCCAATCCGGCCAGTTATGGTGTTTAGGCCATAACTTGAGCTACAAAACTCTAAATGGAGTGATTTAAAAAAGGAAATGTAACTAGACAAAATAAGGAACAACTTTTATGAAGACAATTTTTCCAAATTCCTGCTGTATAAATATGACCAATGGAACAATAAATATGAGGCTTGAAATATGAAAATTTTAAATAACTAACACTAAGCTTAGAAATGGTATTGGCAACCAATACCAACAATTTTAGAATGCAAAATGTGGTATGTTAGGAGTATTAGAACCAATGTACCTATTGTCTATGCAAAAGTCAACATTTTAGTTGACCAATGAAATGAATAGTAACACCTAAACTTAAAATTCAAGAATTGTATAATTTAAAAGTGTAACATGCCCTAGTACACCTAGCAAGATTGGTTTGGATAGGTTAGCATGCCAATAGAGTTCAGTTAGCAGTACTGCACATGGCATTATGCCATTCTGTGATTTTATGGCTTTTAGCCATTCTGACATTGTGTTGATACTTGGCCTTGTGCCTAATGTTATCTGACTTATTAGGCATTCATTTGCACACTTGGAGATGCATATGTGACCGATGGTGTGACGGCCCGAGGTACTAGATACCCAGTGCCAGTTTACCCATTTATCCAGTCTAGTCATCCAGTATAGGTTACTTGGGCAACCAAAAATGAAAGTGAATAAATTTAATGAAATTATGAATATAACAAGTACAAAATAAATAAGATTACCAATAATGATCGAAAAATTGTCTGCATAAGACATCAGTACATGCATTGCATATTTATTTTCTGTTATTTCTTTTTATTTTATTATTGGCACCACTAAGCATTATTGCTTAATGCATTGCTTTTTGCCATGCGTAGGTTCTGGAGAGACCGACCGAGAGCCCAGTAGACCACAGACTAGGTGAGATCTTCTGCAGCTCTGCATAGTATCCGTGTCACCTCACCATCATCAGTGCATTAGTAGGACACTAGGTTTTATTTTGGTATTTTGTAATTAACTTTTATTTTCTCATGTGTAATTAAGACTTATGTAATGTATTTTAGTATTGATGTAAATTACGGAAATTATGTTTATGAATGAACAAGTGAATATTTATTTATGACTTTTATATGAATTTCATATGAAATGAATGAATGAGAATGGGAGTATATATGAGAAATATTGGGATTTTGTTGATGAAATGGAGTTTGGGATTGATTGAAAATTTTGGAAGTGCTTTTACAGGTTCTGAAGAACTGTTTTATCCATTTTTAGCCGGCACTCTGTCGGATTTTCTATAAAATTTGTGGAACCTTAAATAAATTATAATTTCAATAAATAACTTAAATGAATGATATTTCACGAATTATACTTCATAACTATGAAAGAAATAAATTAGGAAGAATAAAAGTAGTTGAATTAAAATAAGGTGTTCCGGTACATTGTGTGACATATCTTACTCGGCGAAACAGTAGACGGGTAAGGGGTGTCACAGGGGTCCTGGAAGTAGACGCTCTAAGCATGATAAATGCTCAATTTGATCAGCTCACAAAGAGGCTTGAAAGAATGCAAGCTAACGCAGTTGGTACAAGCAGTCAACATGAGGACAGCTATGGAGGAGGGTACATGTCACACCCTACCCCTCTGTAAGGCATAACATGATCCCGTAGTATACCTAATGAATTACCAACTTCGTCTATTGATAACCCATTAAATACACTACAAGGGATTTTAAAACTTTTCTTACTTCATTTTACAGTGGTGAGCACTATTTACAGGTGTTAAAAATTTTTTTGAACTGAAGGGAAACAGCTAACACATTTGAGTTATTAGAAATTTCTGTAAAAATTTTGACAGAGTGCCATCTGTATTTTGGATAAAACAGTTCTTTAAAAACTTGTAAAAAGCACTTCAAATATATTTCTCAATCTCAAACTCCAACATTTAATCAACACAATATGTTTCTCAAAAATTGCCAGCTCAATTGCACAAAATTTTTTTTTCAATATTTCTAAAGGCTGAGATAAAAGAAATATAGTATAAATTTTACAAGCCAAAATAATTCACAATTTATTTTACAACTTCAATGTACAATTTTAGTTTACAACTGCTCAAAACCAAAAACACTATATACATACTGTGAACATACATTACAATACAAAATGCAAAATACAGTATACTCAATATACCCGATGATCTCTCAGTGTTGCCCTAGCAGCCTAGTCTGCTGCTCTGTCAGTCTGTCTACCTGCGACAGCAATGAAAAGCTATCGCTGAGACAATGTCTCAGTGGTGCACAACATTAACCAAATACAACTTTAAATCACAAATCATAAGTCATATAAATAGTGGATACTTAAAACCATAGTTAAATTCAAAGACAATGAATGTCATAAAGAATTTAAACTCCATTTCACGATATCACAAAAAATCTCAATAAATCAAAACATAGTTAAATTCAAAGACAGTGAATGTCAATAAGAATTTAAACTTCATTTCACAATCTCACAATACATATCAATAAATCACACACAGCTTAATCATGTTCCAAAGTTCAATTCGTCCCAAAAGCCGATGGCTAATGAGGAATAACATAGCTAGCTAGCAAAAATTTGAGTACTCATTCTATTCGTCCTCAACAGGCACACACCTCAACACTTCAGCCAGAGAGGGAATTCAATTCGTCCCACTAGACAAGCTAGCGAGGAATTCAATCAATATACATGATAGCTGTGGTTTCAAACCATTTATAATGCTTTTCAATCAATAAGTATCCATCAAATATCATTCAAACAATTTCTCACAATTTCAAACCATTTACAATGCTTTTCCACAATTTAAAACAATAATATACAAATAGTAATAATTTATTTCAATTGAAAAATTCAAAAGAAATAACTGTTATGCACAAACCTCTGATAACTGTCTCTTGGCTCTGACTCAGTGTTTCCTTCCCTTTCCCTGAGTCTTTGCTAACTGAGAAACACAATTTGAAATATTTCAGTATTCATTTAAACTGTCTCTATGAATAAGGTTCAATAATTAATTTATCGAATTCCATTATTTCCTTAGTCAACCTAAGATGTCGACCCTCGATGCATGCTAGGTGAATTAGGTTTTAATGTTACCAATATGTCACATTTGTAGCCTTTTAGGGTTGGTACATGTTACCTAATTCGTTTCCATGTATATTGCGTTTTATTGCAATTTGTCGGATCCCGGTATACTAATTTGACCAAGCCGGATGACCTAGTTCCCTCGGTTTTTGGGTTTTGGTCAAAACTACAAACTTGTAGATCTATGTCTTATTGCACGCGGAGAAAAATTTCAGGTCATTCTGAGTTATGTAGACCAAGTTATGGTCATTTTACTATTGCTGGTCAAAATGCATCAAAATTGGTCACTTTAGGTCATTTTAGGTCACTTTTGGTTCGGCCAGTTTTTGGACCCGAACTTGTGCAAGCTATTTGACTTGCTTATGGTCATTTTTGGGCTTTGGTGTCTTCATAAGAGTTGTAGATATATGTCTAAACTATTCATGGTAAAAATTTCAGGTCAATTGGACCTGTTTTGAGTGAGTTATGGCCAAAACACTAACTGCTGCCCAAATAGTCAATTTTCAGGCCTTAAATGCACTAATCTGGATTTGGTCATTTTTCAAGTTACCTTCCAAGCAGAATTTTGGTAAGCTTTGTAACACCCTCACTGTAACAATTCCGTACATTCTACTGTTCCGGTGACCGGTGTCGGTCTGGACAGCTAGAACATCTGAAAAAATAATTAGACTAGAGTGAGAAGTCATAAATAACTCAAATATTAATAAGAAAAATTTAGAAAAAATTTTAGAAATAAAATACAACCAAGTTAAATGAGCCGATGCCCTAGCGATGGGTAACCTAGTGGGAAGTTGCGGTTCTCGCAACTAGGAGCCCTCGACCCGGGGAAAAATTCATAAAATAATTTTTGAGACCCCAGAGAAGAGTAATTGAGGGTTTTATGGCAGTAGAATGCCAATAAAAGGTTTAGAAAAATTTTTCAATCGGTACAGACAATTTTAGTCTGTTAAGCCAAACGGACGGCATTTTGGTCATTTCATCTTCGGAGATGATTTTTGACCAACTTGTCCAATTGAGTAAATAATTATTATGACATAAAATAGGAATAAATATTGATGAAAATTAAATTAAAAATGAGTAAAAGAAAGAAGAAAGAAAGATAAACCGACAACTCGATAAGAGCAAAATTTGGTCAATTAAATTTGAGGGTCCAATATTGACCAAAAGTGATGATTATTAATTTAATGAAGCTAAATTAATTTAATTAATTGAAATTATGAAAATTAAAAATAATTATTGAAAAGTCAAATTATAATGATTATAAACTTCAAAATAATTTCAAATTTGCCATTCTACTTATTTACCATATTGCCATTAAATATTTAATTATTATATAGGTTAATTATTGAACAAAAAAATCTGCATTTTTTTCCCTTCTTCTTCCCGTCCAAGTGCCTTCTTCCTTTCTTCTCTAAAATTTTCCATTAAAACCTAAAATCCAAAGCTTAAAACTCTAAGTCTCAACCAAATTTTTTCTTGGAAAAATTATAGCCCACCCTAAACTAAAGCCTAATTAGTAGAAAGCACTCAAGAAAAACCAAAAGAAATTGAGTTTGGGGCAAGAGGAATTTCAGCCAAGGTGGACCAAGAAGGAGCTTCAAGTTTTTGATTGATTAGAAGGTTGAATTGAAGTTGAGTGAAGCTAAGGAATAAGGTTAGTGCTAGAAATTCTCTTGGAATTTAAAATTTATGCAAGTTGATTTAGGGTTTGCTCAAATATGGAATTTTGTGTTGTGACTTGAATTTGATGATGTTGAGGTTGATTATTGACTATTAGAAGTGTTATAAATGTGAATTGAAGTTTGGAAGTTGGGTGAAATTGAAAATTGGGAGTGCTTCTCTTATACAGGAAATTTGGACTTATGAGTCCAGGGTATTATTTGACCTATAACTGAGGTTGTGTGACTCCAATTGGTATGAGGCCAATTTGAGGTGAAACTACATACATAATGGCACAACTTTGGTGATGAAACCATGCCCAGAAAACCAAACTAACTTGACCAAAAGTTTGCCCTAATCCGGGTGACCTGCAATCTGCCTGGGCAAAATGACTAAATGAACAGTATTTGGTCATTTGACCATAACTCAATGTAGCAAGGTCCAATTGACCTGAAATTTTACCAGAAACAAGTTGAGATATAGACCAACAACTTTCATGAAGAAATCTGACCCAAATTATGACCATAACCTAGTCAAATTGCCAACCAAACTTGAGTTACCAAATCTGGCAGAAACAATTTTACCCAGAATTTTGGGTTCTGCCCAATCCGGCCAGTCATGGTTTTTAGGCTATAACTTGAGCTAAAAAACTCCAAATTGTAACGATCGGGAACCAACCACTAGAGGAATTGTCCACTTTGGCCATAAGCCTCACGGTTTTGTCCCATAGGTGGAATGGAGAACTTCCCAAGAGGTCACCCATCCTAGGATTTCTCTCAAGCGAGCACGTTTAACCCTGGAGTTCTTCCAACTCTCCAGGCCATTCCACCAAAAGGCGCCTCTAGTGATTAGTTCCCTCATTTTATATATCATTACTTTTTGAACCCAAGACCATCTTCGTGCTTTGCCGATGTGGGATTTGCCTAAGGGACCTTTCTCCCCCCCTTTCGGGACTCAGCGTCCTCGCTGAGGTTTGCCCCACCATCACCCAAGAGGACACGCGAGTAGCTCTGATACCAATTGTAACGATCGGGAACCAACCACTAGAGGAATTAAAGGTCCCTTAGGCAAATCCCACATCGGCAAAGCACGGAGTTGGTCTTGGGCTCAAGAAGTAATGATATATAAAATGGGGGAACTAATCACTAGAGGCGCCTTTTGGTGGAATGGCCTGGAGAGTTGGAAGAACTCCAGGGTTAAACGTACTCGTTTGAGAGAAATCCTAGGATGGGTGACCTCCTGGGAAGTTCTCCATTCCACCTATGGGACAAAACCGTGAGGCTTATGGCCAAAGCGGACAATTCCTCTAGTGGTTGGTTACCGATCGTTACAATTGGTATCAGAGCTGCTCGCGTGTCCTCTTGGGCGATGGTGGGGCAAACCTCAGCGAGGACGCTGAGTCCCAAAAGGGGGGAGAAAGGTCCCTTAGGCAAATCCCACATCGGCAAAGCACGGAGATGGTCTTGGGTTCAAAAAGTAATGATATATAAAATGAGGGAACTAATCACTAAAGGCGCCTTTTGGTGGAATGGCCTGGAGAGTTGGAAGAACTCCAGGGTTAAACGTGCTCACTTGAGAGAAATCCTAGGATGGGTGACCTCCTGGGAAGTTCTCCATTCCACCTATGGGACAAAACCGTGAGGCTTATGGCCAAAGCAGACAATTCCTCTATTGGTTGGTTCCCGATCGTTACAGAAAAAATAACCAGCAGCCTCTCCTCTCCTTTGTCACGCCACTTTGAGGGTTTTCATCTATTCTTCTTCATCTCTCATCAATTCAAAGAGATTAGCCATCAATCTCTTGAATCAAGAATGCTAGAAATTGTTTCTAGTGTCCTGTTTACATCTCTAATCTCTTAAAAGGCAGAACTTGAATTTCTAATTAATAGAAAAAGCTTTAGAAGCTGTTCAAGGACTGCCATAGGTGTTCTTGGTGTGGACAAGCTAGAGGGACAACATCTGGTGTCCTGAAGACGAATCTCAAAGGCGCAGACACGCTGTAGTACATCAAGAGGTTAGTGTAATCGTTCTTGATTTAATATAGGGTTCTAAAATTAATCTGATTAATTTTAAAATTTTAAATGGCAAATACAAATCCAAAAACATATTAAAAGAGTTTTAATATGTTGTTTATCATTGAAATCAAATAGATAAAAATAAATCTTGCATGATGCATGTGACCCTAGGTAAAAATTTTTGAATTCAATGGTATAAACTTGTATTTTTCACGCTTCCGTTCCTTCAATTGGTATCAGAGCCACTATATTTGCCATTTAGATTGTTGATTATATGATTTAATTGTGTGATTTGATCATGAGATGATTGATCATTGCTGGTTGCAAAGCAAGGTGGCGGCATACTTGAAAAAAAGACCATCAATGGTGCGCATGGTTTGGCTACCATGGGTGGTTCAAGGTTTGGCTTTTAATTCTGCAATTGTTGTATGATCTAAGGCCTATTCTTTGACTAATTAAAGTGTTTAATTAGTGGTTTTAATCACACAATTAAATTATGATTCAAATCAGAATTTTAAAAATTGTTTGAATGTGATTCAAATCTGAATTTTTAAAAGTTGTTTGAATGTGATTCAAATATGAATTTTTAAAGTTGTTTGAATCATATTTAAATCTGATTTTTTAAAATTGATTGAATAAAATTCAGATCTAATTTTTAAAAAAATGTTTGAATGTGATTCAAATCTGATTTTTTAAAAAATGTTTGAATGTGATTCAAATTTGAATTTTTAAAGTTGTTTGAACGTGATTCAAATCTGAATTTTTAAATTTGTTTGAATGAGATTCAAATCTGAATTTTTAACTTTATTTGAATCATATTCAAATCTGGATTTTTAAGTTGAATATGAGATATTCAATTTAATATAAGTATGTATGTTTTATTTAATTGTTAAATAGTGATATGCATGATGGATGATCATGGACTATAAAAGACCAATGTGATTGGATTTATTTCTTTTATGTTTCTTTGGGATTGTAAATTAATTAATTAATTTTAATTTATTTTGGGCATGTATTATTAAGTTTGTAATAATTTTTGGGTTGTAATTTCATTTATTTAAGTTCTTGTAAATTCGCCTTGGTATGCCAAGGATTACTATGTAATATTGGATTGCAAGAAGTTCAAGGAGGTCAAAAGCATTGGTGGGACCAGTGGGAGGAATTCAAGATCAAGTGTTGATTATGTACTCCTTCAGCAACTCTTGTAAAATGAATGAATGAAATGCACCTAGGAATGCCCTGATTCAATTCTTGGTGGCTCAGAATTGAATCCCTTAGAAAGTCCATGATCATACCATATTTACTGCTTATCCATGAATGCATGAGATGTATGGGAATGTATGCAATTATATGATATATGCATGCTAAATGGATAATGTGCAAAGTGAGACCTTAATAGTAATTAGAATGACCATAAAATCTTCCAAACAAATGATTAAGTTGGAAATGCTATAATTAAAGTAATTATAACATAGGCCCTCCATTGGGGCAATTATTTTAAGAAATTTTAAATAGTTGCATAAGATGCAATTAATTTAAGAGATTTTCTTAAGAATAATTGTTAAGCATGAGATGTTGTAAATATGTAAATGGTTTAGTGGCCAATATTGGATGTACCTGAGGACATTAAAATTATTTGCATAATTACTGGCTCAATGGGATAAACTTAACTAATGCAAGATAAGTCAATAATGGATGTACCTGAGATTTTGAGCATTAGGGGCTAGGTAAATGATTGAACCTCACATGAGATGTGATGGGCAAGGAGTTGCTCACTTATAGTTTATTGTAATTCCAATAATGGATGAACTTGAGGATGATCAATAGAATTATAAGAATTCAATCACCCACTAGAAATCCATCCAACTAGGATTTCCGTTTCCTACTTTGGAAGTGTAGGATTCGCTAAGTTAGTGGGAGGACCAATTTGATTAAAAGACCATAATCATTTTGGTTAATTACATGATACATTTACTAATTAATCTAGTTATTTTCTGCAATTAATTTTCTGATAAAAATGAGCACAAAACAACTACCACCATCCAATATCCTTGCAAGCATACTTGATCACAATAGGTTGACAGGACCTAATGCATGCGATTGGCTAAGAAATTTGAAACTTGTCCTGAACCTTGAACATATAGGATATGTTCTAGATTCAAATGTTCCTGGTCCCTTACCTCCAGAGGCCACACAAGAGGAACATGAAACTTTGGACAAGTGGAAGGAGCATGATATGAGAGCTAAGTGTTACATGCTTGCTTCCATGAGTAATGAGTTACAGAAGCAACATGAGAACATGCAGAGTGCGAGTGAGATCCTCCTTCACCTACAAGAGTTGTATGGTGAGCAAAGCAGGAATGCTAGGTATGAGATATCTAGACAGCTATTCCGTATGAGGATGTCTGAGGGACAGAATGTTGGGGATCATGTCCACAAGATGATTCGGCTGATTGAGCAGTTGGAACATCTTGACTTCAACATGGATTTCCAACTACAAACGGATTTGATCCTTGATCCCTTCACGAGTCTTTTGGGAATTTTGTGACAAATTTCCATATGACTAAACAGGAATGCACCTTAGCTGGTTTACTCAACATGCTGGTTATTGCCCAAAAGAATATGCCAGGCAATAAAGGAAAAGAGGTAGCTTTGGTTGCATCTTCTTCTGTTGGAAAGTCTAACAAGAAGAAGGGCAATAAGAAAAAGAAACCTCAGATTCTTGGTCCTTCCAAGAAAATAGTTAAACAGAAAAGGAAGACTAAAGCTGATGGAGGCAAAGGAAAGTGTTTCCACTGCCAAAAGGATGGGCACTGGAAAAGGAACTGCCCAGAGTATCTTGCTTCTCTGAAGGACAAGAAGGATACACCTTCGGAAGGTATGTCCATATCTTGTTATTTATATTCTGATGATACTCATAGTTCATCTACAGATTGGGTTTTAGATACTAGTGCCAGTTCTCACATTTCTAATGATATGCAGGAACTAGCAAATAGTAGCAGCTTGCGTTCTCAAGATATTAGAGTCCGGATTGGCAATGGCTCAACTGTTGAAGCTTTAGCCATAGGATCTAAATCTTTTTACATGTTTGGACATGTTTTGTGTTTGGATAATATTTTATATGTACCTGATGCTTTTAAGAACATCATTTCTATATCTAATTTGACTAGAAATGGCTATGAATTTCAGTTCACAGATGATGTTTGCAATATTTATTTTGGAAATAAATATGTTGGTTCGGTTTATATGAATGATGGTCTTTATTATTTGGATAATAATGACAAACACAAATTGAATGCAAGTGATCTAAAAGAATACAATGCCATGGTGAAAACCAACTCAAGTTCAAAATATATTTGGCACTTAAGGTTATGTCATGTTGCAGAAGATAGGATTGCAAAATTGGAGAAAATGGGGATTCTATCCTCATTGAGCTCTGAGCCTACTCCAACTTGTGAATCTTGCCTTCAGGGCAAAATGACTAGATCACCCTTTGTTGGACAAGGGCTAAGAGCTGAAAATATTTTGGAACTAATACATAGTGATGTATGTGGTCCGTTTAAAGAAATGGCTAGAGGGGGCTTTCATTATTTTATTACCTTTACTGATGATAAATCAAGGTTTGGGTATTTGTATTTGATGAAATAAAAATATGAATCTTTTGAAAAGTTCAAAGAATTTAAATCTGAAGTAGAAAATCAAGCAGGAAAGAGTATTAAAGCTCTTCGATCAGATCGTGGAGGTGAATATTTGAGTACTGAATTTGATGAATACTTGAGAGAGCATGGCATTGTTTCTCAGCTGACTCCTCCAGGAACGCAACAGCTGAATGGTGTATCTGAAAGGAGAAATCGTACCCTATTGGATATGGTACGTAGTATGATGAGCTATCTTGATATGCCAATCTTCTTTATGTGATTTGCATTAGAATCAGCTTTATATATTCTGAATAGGATTCCATCAAAATCAGTTTCTTCCACACCTTATGAGATATGGCATGGAAGAAAACCAAGTCTTAAGCATGTTAAGATTTGGGGTTGTCCAGCTTATATCAAAAAGCTGAACACTGATAAATTGGAGACCAGATCAGAAAAGGTCGATTTGTTGGATATCCAAAAGATAGTTTTGGATATTATTTTTATTTGCCTACTTCACAAAAGGTTGTGATAAGTAGAGATGCCACATTTCTTGAACAACAATTTGTTCAAGAAGGAGGCAAAGGAAGGCAAATAGAGTTAGAATTGGAGAATTCTGACCAACCAACAGATCAGATGGATATAGATCCATCTAGTCAACCTATACCTATTGATGAAACATCTACAGCTGTTCCTCGTAGAACAACCAGGGTATCTCACCCACCAGTGAGATATGGTTTTCTTCATGAAGAAGAACAAGAGTTGTCTACTCATGAAGAAGTAGATCATGGAGATGATCCACTTACCTATGAAGAAGCTATATCAGATATAGACTCTTCAAAATGGATTGATGCTATGAAATCTGAGATTGATTCCATGTATAAGAATCAAGTTTGGGATCTTGTTGACCCACCTGAAGGTATTGTACCTATAGGGAACAAATGGGTTTTCAAGAAGAAAATTGGTTCTGATGGAAAGGTAGAGACCTATAAGGCAAGGCTAGTAGCGAAAGGGTTTCGCCAAAGGCAAGGAATCGACTATAAGGAGACTTTCTCGCCTGTTGCCATGCTTAAATCAATTAGGATTTTATTAGCAATAGCTGCATACTATGATTATGAGATTTGGCAGATGGATGTCAAAACAACTTTTCTCAATGGATACATTGAAGAAAACATTTTCATGGAACAACCTAGGGGATTTGAATCCCAAGATGGTTCCAAGGTATGCAAGCTAAAGCGATCCATTTATGGGTTGAAACAAGCTTCGAGGAGTTGGAACATCCGTTTTGATGAAGCCATTAAATCCTTTGGTTTTATAAAAAATGAAGATGAGCCATGTGTATATGAGAAGGTTAGTGACAGTGCTATCACTTTCCTTGTCTTATATGTGGATGACATACTATTGATGGGTAATGACACAGGTATGTTGACGACTATAAAGGTATGGTTGTCAAATACATTCTCCATAAAAGACTTAGGGGAGGCAACCTATATTCTTGGGATTCGCATCTATAGAGATAGAGCGAAAAGAATAATTGGTTTATCCCAAAGTCTATACTTGGAAAAGGTGTTAAAGAGCTTTAACATGCTTGATTCCAGGAGAGGATTGTTACCAGTGAGACATGGTATCCATCTTTCTAAAGAGATGTCTCCAAAGACACCTAAAGAAAGAGATAAGATGGCCAGGATTCCATATGCTTCGGCTATTGGAAGTTTAATGTATGCAATGTTGTGTACTAGGCTGGATATCGCATATGCTGTTAGTTTGACTAGCAGGTATCAATCCAATCCAGGTTTGGAACACTGGATAGCTGTCAAGAATATCCTTAAGTACTTGAGAAGAACTAAGGATTTATTCTTGATTTATGGAGTTGGAGACTTGCAATTGGATGGTTATACTGATTCTGATTTCCAATCAGATATCGATGATAGAAAGTCTACCTTTGGATATATGTTCATTTGTAATGGAGGTGCAGTCAGTTGGAAGAGTTCCAAACAGAGCACGACTGCAGATTCCACTACAGAGGCTGAGTATATTTGCTGCATCAGATGCTGCAAAGGAAGCTGTTTGGATAAAGAAGTTCGTGACAGAACTTATAGTAGTTCCTTCCATTGAGTCAGCAGTTCCACTACACCGTGACAATAATGGAGCAGTCATACAGGCTAAGGAACCAAGGTCTCACCAGAAATCCAAACACATAGAAAGGCGCTACCACATTATCAGAGAAATAGTTGGGCGAGGCGATGTAGCCATGCAGAAAATAGCATCAGCTGAAAATCCAGCTGATCCATTCACTAAGCCTATGTCACAAACTCAGTTAGACCGACATCTTGAGAAGATAGGTCTGAGATATTGTAATGAATGGCTCTAGTGCTAGTGGGAGATTGTTAGTAGCATGCCCTAGAGCATATCATTTAGTATGTATCTTGTACATATTTTTATTAATAAAGGCATTTCCACTTTTCCGTTTACATAATATATTTATGTGTAATAGAAAAGGTCCATTGATATTTTGTTAGAAATATTATTCTTAAGTTGTTAAGAATATGAGTGACAGTATTTCTAGCACAAAGTATCATAAATAGGTTCACAATCGAGGATACTTCATAATAAGGACATGACTTATCCAGAAAGATTGTATTCATGTTTGTTCCCAAGTTATTTATATGAGATATAAATAAGATGGAATGGTGAGTCTCATGCCATATAACAAACATGATAGGCACTTATAAATGATAAGTAGGCCGAACCAGTGACACTTATGACAAGTACATGGAGTTTACTCTTGTCAATGTTTTGTCATAAATCATATCAGTGCATATGATCTTTAGACCTGAGATAGCACAGTTATCTTGTATATAGGTAGTTTGAGTTTGTTACTGCTTTCATACTTATACTGTGTATGGGTATATGGGCATCTATTGGCTCCTACTACTTATATATGGAGGTAGGTGTTGATCAAGATTGAATCTGTTCCTCTAAGTAAATAGAGATAAAATCCTATGTTCATTTAATTGTTCTTGATGTTTCAAGTTCCTGGCCAGGACAGATAGATTTATTCAGAAAGAGTTTACGATGAGAAAAATCTTTTTAATCAAGAACTGGAATTAAAAGAGAACATAATATTCATAGCAAATGGAGTTTGACATAAACCATGACTCCAGCTTGAGTTGGGATTTTGTAACAGAGAGATTCTAGTGCATGGTAACATATGATTTTATGTTCATTTAAGGTAAACCTTATTACTAATTGGGTGGCCATGGCATGCTATGCTAGGTGTTAACCATGGTCTATGAGGTTCATAAAATGATTTAGAGAAATCATTTATGGTAAGAAAGAGTTCTGATGATATTAAGAGTTGATATCATGTCTCATTGCCAATTAGTGATGAGCCTAGTAAGTCACACACATACACAAGTTATCACCTATTTAAATATGATTTAATTAATTAATTAAAGAGTTTAATTAATTAATTAAATAGGTTTGGTTTGCAATTAAATTGCAAAGTTCCTAGCATGACTTGAAACCAAATCTAGATTATTGGATGTGTAGTATAAATTAAATTTATATTTAAAGTGTTTAAATATGAATTTAATTGATGAGAAATTAATTAATAGAGATTAATTAATTAATTTATATTTGATATAAATTAATTAGAAGAAGAAAATAATTATTTTGGATTAAGAACTCAAAATTAAGACACAGGGGCATTTTGGTCATTTCACAGTGTGACACGTGGCACCATGAGATGGTGACACATGGGATTACACATAAGCTTGCCAAATGTTTTTTAATCATGTAAGATGATTAAAATCAAGATTAAATATAGGTTTGACACTTGGCACAATGTGATTGGGTCACTGAAACCTAGAGCTAATCAAAGGGTGACATGTGGCAAGGGTTTAAGGTGTTAACCTAGCTATTTAAGTGTGGTTATGAAAAGAAAAAATAACCAGCAGCCTCTCCTCTCCTTTGTCACGCCACTTTGAGGGTTTTCATCTATTCTTCTTCATCTCTCATCAATTCAAAGAGATTAGCCATTAATCTCTTGAATCAAGAACGCTAGAAATTGTTTCTAGTGTCCTGTTTACATCTCTAATCTCTTAAAAGGCAGAACTTGAATTTCTAATTAATAGAAAAAGCTTTAGAAGCTGTTCAAGGGCTGCCATAGGTGTTCTTGGTGTAGACAAGCTAGAGGGACAACATCTGGTGTCCTGAAGACGAATCTCAAAGGAGTAGACACGCTGCAATACATCAAGAGGTTAGTGTAATCGTTCTTGATTTAATCTAGGATTCTAAAATTAATATGATTAATTTTAAAATTTTAAATGGAAAATACAGATCCAAAAACATATTAAAAGAGTTTTAATATGTTGTTTATCATTGAAATCAAATAGATAAAAATAAATCTTGCATGATGCATGTGACCCTAGGTAAAAATTTTTGAATTCAATGGTATAAACTTGTGTTTTTCACGCTTCCGTTCCTTCAGTACTGAAGTTAAAGCCCAGCGAATATTAAACAGAGATTTTGGAGTTCTGATCTGCAGAGCGTCAAGGTTGTCACTTCCTCAGCAATGCATGTAGATAGGGCTCACATTAAGCATATCATATATTTTGTGTATGTTATTTTTTTCTTATATTGTAATATAAATTAGCAAATTGTAATTAATTTGTATATCATGTAAATTAAAGATTTATTTAATTATTGCAAATGATGTAAATTAATGCAAATTGAGAATTTTGCTATAAGAATGGAGCATGAATGAATTTGTACAAATGAGTATATATTTGAATTACATAATGATTTTTTTTCAAATGATGATATAAGTATTGAAATGATTATGAAATTAAAATGTATGGATGAGATTTGAAATATGAGAAAACTATGAGAATGATTGATAAGATAATTATGATTAGCATGGATGAGATTTTTTTTTATTTTAAAATATTGTTGAATTTCAAACAGGTGAATATTGAAATACGCCAAATGATAACAAAATAGGGGAAACTCCACTGGTTTCTCCATTGAAAAATAATTAATATTAAATTAAACGAGTTCAAAATTATTAAAAAAAAAATAAAGTAAGATAAGTTAGGGTGCTTCGGTATCGATTGTAGCACGCCTTGCTCGGCTACACTGTAGTCGGGTGAGGGGTGTTACAAGCTTCCTTCATGAAAGTTGGCACTTTTTTGTGCCTAGTTTCACCTCTAATTGGTCTCATACCAATTGCAGCCACACACTTAAGGTTCTAGGCCAAAATACACACTGCCCTATTGCACATTGTCCATCACTCATCAAAGGATGCATTTAACACTTACCAAATTACACATTCATGCCAATTTTGGTTTGTACCATAACCTAAACACATTTCACAACACATTTTTGGTTATTTAGGCAGCTTATAACCACACTCAACATGCACATTATAGTCCAGAATTTACCAAGTCCAAGTTACACACAATTTAACTACATAATATAGCTCATTTACATGTCCAAACTCAAACTCTTACACACATGTACAAGCTGCCATAAACAAGCTCTGTAATTCAATTATATAATTCCATAAACCAAACCATGAAATACATATTTTGGGTTCACACTTCAAGTTGCCGAATTGTAGTCTTCATCAATTAGCTTTCCAAGCTTCCAAAGTTAAGTGTACATTCACATATACATCTAATATACATCACCCAATTTATTCCTACACACATAAACACTTAATCAACCCTTTAATCTACCATTTACAAGCTAGGACAAACTGTTCTTATGGAGTTTCATTGGCTACCAAAAATATACATCTCCCTTAAAACATTAAACTCCAAAAATCCTTCCACAATTCAACTACCCATAACATCCACACAAACTTTAATGAAGCAAGCATAAAAAATACCTACTTACCACTTTGGAAACTCTTCAAAACCTCACCAAAACTTGATCTTCTTGTTGCCTATCTACTATCAAAGGTGTATGGACAACTTTTAGTGAAGGGAGTTAGTGAAATGGAGGTGGGATTCATGGTTGCATGGAGCTTCAAGGTGGATGGCCATGGAGTTCTTCATTGGGAGCATTTCGGCTGGTTCTTTGAGAGGTGAGGAAGAAGATGATCTGCTGTCCTAATGAAGAGGTAGTGGTCCACTTAGGTGAGTTAGTGGAGCACTATGTTAAAATTAAATGTTAGTTTAATCTAAAGTTTCATTTTCCCACATTTAACTCCCAATTTTTGCTATTTACATTAGGTACCACCAATTTAATTTTTCATGACATTTTCCAAGTGTAATATCATGTATTTTTAATGGATATTTAGGTCAAAAGACAACTCGGGGTGTCAAATGACCACAATGCCCCTGTTCGGGTTACATTCCCGATTTTTCGGTAACACCGAGTTTTGTCGTTTTCTCGATTTCTCACTTTTCTTTGTACTAATTAATTAATTTTTCTTTGATATTTCTAATGGTATTTATACTTCAATAGACATTTATTTAAGTCCTAAAAATATTTTCTAGGGTTCCCTGAGGTCCAGGGCTAGTCAACAGTCCACACCGCGACTTCCCGATGCGGTCACCCATCGCTAGGGTTCTCGGTTCGCTTAACTTGGTTACATTTCATTGCTATTATTTTTCTTTTGTTTTTCTTGTATTTTCTTTTCTTGTATTTTATTATTTTATGTCTCCTCACTCATATCTAAGTGTAGTTCTAGGCATCCTAGCTGTCCGGACAACACTGGTCACAAGAATAGTAGAACGCACTACCGAACTTAGGGGTGTTACAGTACATGAGTTCAGAATACAGCAATTTTAATGAACCTTCCATAGAACAGATGAGCTATGTGAATAATGGAGGAAACTTCAACTAGAGGCAGCCCAACAATCCATATTCAAATACTTACAACCCTTGATGTAGGAACCACCCAAATTTCTCGTGGTCCAATCAGCAGAACCAGCCAATAAACAAGCAACAAGGGTCCCTGGATTTCAGAACAGAGGTCAAAACTTTGCACAGCCATCACTACCTCTCCAACCTCAATAACCTGAATTAAAGATGACCATGGAAACCATGATGGAAGGATTCCTAGCAGCTCAACAATAACAAAATGAATTGATTAAACAACTGACTTCCAGAATGGACCAACTTGCTACTCATAACAAGATGCCAGATCAAATCGCTCAGCAATCAAGTTCTTCAAGTAAGGCTGTTGGCAAACTGCCTAGCTAATCAGAAATGAACCCAAGGGAGCATTGTAAGGCAGTTACATTAAGGAGTGGGAGAACTCTAGTACAACCAGAGGTAGAACCAACAGAGGAAACCATAGAAAAATCTAAAGGCCAAGCAGAGAAAAAGGAGGAAGAAGCTAAGAAAGATCAGGAAGAGGAAGTAGGGAAGACAAAGAAATTACCAGAGCCATAGCAGCCTCCCCTACCTTTTCCTCAGAGATTTCAGATAGTCAAATTGGACAAGCAGTTTGGGAAGTTTTTGGAAGTTTTATAGAAACTTTGTATCAATATCCCCTTCACTGAAGCACTTTCTCAGATGCCATCTTATGCCAAATTTCTTAAGGAAATTCTGTCAAAGAAAAGAAAGCTGGAAGACTATGGAACAATAGCTCTAATAGAGGAATGCAGTGCCATACTGCAAAACAAACTGCCTCCAAAGTTGAAAGATCCAGGAAGCTTCTCCATACCCTGCCTCATTGGTAACAAGAAAATAGACAAAGTCCTCTGCGATCTTGGGGCAAGCATCAATTTAATGCCTCTATCAATATACAAAAAGCTGGAGATCGGAGATCTGAAGCCCACTGTCACACCTTACCCCTCTATAAGGCATAACACGATCCCGTAGAATACCTAATGAACTACCAAACTTTAGCTACCGATAACTCATTAAGTACCCTACAAGGGATTTTAAAATAATTTTCTTACTTTTGATAAGTGGTGAGCATTTTCTAATTGGTATCAAAACATTTAATTAAAGTTGAAAGCTAGTTGAAATTTTTGGCCCATTTTATTTTTCCGCAAATTTTATAAAGATTTCGGCAGAATGCTATCTGTATTTTGAGCAAATAGTTCTTCAAATACCTAAAAAAAAACACTACCAATAATTTTTCTCTACAACTTCAACAAGTCCACAACAATCCCAACCAATTTCTCAAGTTTCAAAATTCCACAATCATCATTTCTCAATTTCCAAAAATTCAGTAATCATCAAGATACTATCAATCAATTTCATTCAAATTAAAATAAAATATTTTCATTCATATTTTATTAAAGATAAAACAATTTATATACATCATACTAAAAATTTACATTAGGAAAATCCAAACTAAAATTTATTACAAACTTTATACAATTTTATACAAACTTTATACAAACTGCTCAAGACCAGTTTTACATATCCATACATTTACGTGCATTACATACATCAAAATAAATTTTTACAGTCAGGGTATAAATTATACCCGATAGCTTCAAAGCAGGTAGCTCCTCTGTCCTCAGCAGTTCACTCTGCTGCTCTTTTAGTCTCTATATCTGCGACAGCAATAACAGCCATAGCTGAGTACTAGGACTCAGTGGTGCAAAACATACTAAAATAATCTCTATGCAAAGTTTAAATCATATTTATTCAAAAATTGGACTGAACATGAGAATTAAATACAAAACATGAATTATGAGATTTTAATCCAAACAATTTCATTTTGAAGTATCAAAACCAATTTCATAAAACCCACAGTTATATCATGCCATTCGAAACAAATATAATCTCAATAGCCAGAGGCTATGGAGAAGTCACATCACAAGGCTAGCTAGCTCAAATATATGGATATCCATTCAATTTCTTCTTCTACTGGCACGCACCTCAACACTTCAGCCAGATAAGGAATCAAAATTCGAAACTGATTACCCCCACTAGTCATGCTAGTGAGGTGTTCAAATATATAGTCATAACACTGTGGTTTCAAAACTTATCTTAACAATTTACTGAACATTTCATCACAATGATATCACAATTCAATATTTCAAATTATTCAAAATAATATGCAGAAGATAATTTACAGAAATTATACGTTGTGCACAAAATTTATATGAGTCGCCTTTTGGCCTTGACTCGACACCTCGTGTTCCTTCCCGGTATTCTTTTCCACTAAAACACACAATTTCACAGTGTTTCAGTATCATAACTTAACATAAATCTAAAAATAAATTTAAATTCACTTTTACCTAGCTCTAATGTGCTAAACTTGACGTTCTTTAAATTTTGTTTTTCGGGGTTACTATTTACTACACTATTCAAGTCAATTTGTTGACTTTCTAAGGCTTAATAGGTATGGGAATTTCAACTTCACCCAGATACCACATTTTGATAACTAAATTTGTTGGTTTTGGTTGTTTACTCAAATTCTAAGTCTTTTAGGCAAATTTGCAAATTTTCAGTTTTTTGTGTTTTAAGTTATACTGTTCCATTGGTCATTTTTCTGTTAGAATTTGGCAAACCTTTCTTCATAGAAAATGTTCCCTATTGTCTTAACTTTATTATCCTTTTTAAATCACTCCATTTGGAGTTTTGCAGCTCAAGTTATAGCCATTTGAATCATGGCTGCCAGATTGGACTTAACCCAGATTTTCTGGGCAAATTCTGGTTCTAGCAGTTTTAGGTTACCAACTTTGGGTGGCCAAATGACTTGGTTAATGGCATGATTTGGGTTTATGTTCTTCATGAAAGTTTTAGGTCTATACCTCAACTGTCCACTGGTAAAATGTCAGGTCATTTAGACCTGCCTAGCCCAAGTTATGGCCAAATAAACAAACACTATTCATTTGGTCATTTTTGTACAGGTCAGACTGAGAAAATCCGGATTTGGTCAATTTGTTCACTAGGTTTTGGTCACTTTTTGGGCATGATTCCTAAATGAAAAATGTGTCATTTTGTGTCTATTTTCATTCCCAATTAGTCTCATACCAATTGGACTTGTAAATTTTAAGTTTTGGTCTCTCTCCTACTACCAGCAGCATGACCCTAAGCAACCCGAATTTGCATTTGGTTCCAAAACTTCTAACATACTTCAATTGCTCTCAAATGACCATTTTTCATCTCTAACAAGGCCAAACACACCACTTGACCAATTCTCACATTTTTACCTGTAAACCCTAAGTGCCAAACCCTAACCACACTAGTAGTTACATTTAACCAAATCTAAGCATATCAATATCACCTCCACATTCATACAAGCTTGCCTACACTTTTAATCCAATCAAATTCATGCATTACCATAGCAAACCCTAGCTGACCAAAATCCATGATTAGTCCTCTAACAATTAATTTCATTTCATTTTAAGTTTATTTCTAAGTTAGTTAAGCTATAAACACAACTAATAAACTAAATTTTGCAACTTAAATCACTAACCTCAACTTGGATGCTAAATCTTCAATTTCCTTCTTCTTTTCTTCTTTCTTTTGTGGTCAATCTTCTTCTCAAGTGAGGTTAACAAGTTTTTATGGAAGAATTTGGGGCAAGGTAGGGTTAAGTGGGTGTTTACAAGCTTGAACTCAATTTTTCATGAAGGAAAACATGAAGGAACGGAAGCATGAAAAACACAAGTTTATACCATTAAATTCAAAAATTTTCATCTAGGGTCACATGCATCATGCAAGATTTATTTTTATCTATTTGATTTCAATGATAAACAACATATTAAAACTCTATTAATATGTTTTTGGATCTGTATTTTCCATTTAAGATTTTAAAATTAATCAGATTAATTTTAGAACCCTAGATTAAATCAAGAACGATTACACTAACCTCTTGATGTACTGTAGCGTGTCTGCGCCTTTCAGATTTGTCTTCAGGACACCAAATATTGTCCCTCTAGTTTGTCCACACCAAGAACACCTATGGCAGCCCTTGAACAGCTTCTAAAGCTTTTTCTATTAATTAGAAATTCAAGTTCTACCTTTTAAGAGATTAGAGATGTAAACAGGACACTAGAAATAATTTCTAGTGTTCTTAATTCAAGAGATTAATGGCTAATCTCTTTGAATTGATGAGAGATGAAGAAGAATTGATGGAGAGCCTCAAAATGGCGTGACAAAGGAGAGGAGTGGCTGCTGGTTGCTTTTCTTTTTCATAACAACACTTATATAGCTAGGTTAACACATTAAACCCTTGCCACATATCACCCTTTGATTAGCTCTATGTTTAAGTGACCCAATCACATTGTGCCAAGTGTCAAACCTATATTTAATCTTGATTTTAATCATCTTATATGATTAAAAAACATTTGGCAAGCTTATGTGTAATCCCATGTGTCACCATCTCATGGTGTCACGTGTCACACTGTGAAATGACCAAAATGCCCATGTGTCTTAATTTTGAGTTCTTAACCGAAAATAATTATTTTTTCTTCTTCTAATTTTTATCAAATATAAATTAATTAATTACTCTATATTAATTAATTTCTCATTAATTAAATTCATATTTAAACACTTTAAATATAAATTTAACTTATACTATAATCCAATAATCTAGATTTGGTTTCAAGTCATGCTAGGGACTTTGCAATTTAATTGCAAACCAAACCTATTTAATTAATCAATTAAACTCTTTAATTAATTAATTAAATCACATTTAAATGGATAATAACTTGTGTATGTGTGTGACTTACTAGGCTCATCACTAATTGGCAATGAGATATGATATCAACTCTTAATATCATCAGAACTCTTTCTTACCATAAATGATTTCTCTAAATCATTTTATGAACCTCATAGACCATGGTTAGCACCTAGCATAGCATGCTATGGACACCCAATTAGTAATAAGATTTACCTTAAATGAACCTATAATCATATGTTACCATGCACTAGAATCTCTCTGTTACAAAATCCCAACTCAAGCTGGAGTCATGGTTTATGTCAAACTCCATTTGCTATGAATATTATATTCTCTTTTAATTCCAGTTCTTGATTAAAAAGATTTTCTCATCAGAAACTTTTTTCTGAATAAATCTATCTGTCCTAGCCAAGAACTTGAAACATCAAGAACAATAAAATGAACAAAGGATTTTATCTCTATTTACTTAGAGGAACAGATTCCATCTTGATCAACACCTACCTCCATATATAACTAGTAGGAGCCAACAGATGCCCATATACCCATACAAAGTACAAGTATGAAAGCAGTATCAAACTCAAACTACCTATATACAAGATAACTGTGCTATCTCAGGTCTAAAGATTATATGCACTGATATGATTTATGACAAAACATTGACAAGACTAACTCCATGTGCTTGTCATAAGTGTCACTGGTTCGGCCTACTTATCATTTATAAGTGCCTATCATATTTGTTATATGGCATGAGACTTACCATTCCATCTTATTTATATCTCATATAAATAACTTGGGAACAAATATGAATACAATCTTTCTGGATAAGTCATGTCCTTATTATGAAGTATCCTCGATTGTGAACCTATTTATGATACTTTGTACTAGAAATATTGTCACTCATATTCTTAACAACTTAAGAATAATATTTCTAACAAAATATCAATGGACCTTTTCTATTACACATAAATATATTATGCAAACGGAAAAGTGGAAATGCCTTTTATTAATAAAATATGTATAAGATACATACTAAATGATATGCTCTAGGGCATACTACTAACAATCTCCCACTAGCACTAGAGCCATTCATTACAATATCTTAGACCTATCTTCTCAAGATGTCGGTCTAACTGAGTCTGTGACATAGGCTTAGTGAATGGATCTGCTGGATTTTCAGCTGATGCTATTTTCTGCATGGCTACATCGCCTCGCCCAACTATTTCTCTGATAATGTGGTAGCGCCTTTCTATGTGTTTGGATTTCTGGTGAGACCTTGGTTCCTTAGCTCAGTATGTTGCTCCATTGTTGTCACGGTGTAGTGGAACCGATGACTCAATGGAAGGAACTCTGTAAGTTACATCACGAACTTCTTTATCCAAGCGACTTCCTTTGCAACATCGATGCGACAATATACTCAGCCTCTGTAGTGGAATCTGCAGTCGTGCTCTGTTTGGAACTCTTCCAACTGACTGCACCTCCATTACAAATGAACACATATCCAAAGGTAGACTTTCTATCATCGATATCTGATTGGAAATCAGAATCAGTATAACCATCCAATTGCAAATCTGCACCTCCATAAATCAAGAATAAATCCTTAGTTCTTCTCAAGTACTTAAGGACATTCTTGACAGCTATCCAGTGTTCCAAACCTGGATTGGATTGATACCTGCTAGTCAAACTAACATCATATGCGATATCTGGCCTAGTACACAATATTGCATACATTAAACTTCCAATAGCCGAAGCATATGGAATCCTGGCCATCTTATCTCTTTCTCCAGGTGTTTTTGGAGACATCTCTTTAGAAAGGTAGATACCATGTCTCACTGGTAACAATCCTCTCTTGGAATTAAGCATGTTAAACCTCTTTAACACCTTTTCCAAGTATAGACTTTGGGATAAACCAATTATTCTTTTCGCTCTATCTCTATATATGCGAATCCCAAGAATATAGGTTGCCTCCCCTAAGTCTTTCATGGAGAATGTATTTGACAACCATACCTTTATAGTTGTCAACATACCTGTGTCATTACCCATCAACAGTATGTCATCCACATATAAGACAAGGAAAGTGATAGCACTATCACTAACCTTCTTATATACACATGGCTCATCCTCATTTTTGATAAAACCAAAGGATTTAATGGCTTCATCAAAATGGATGTTCCAACTCCTCGAAGCTTGTTTCAACCCATAAATGGATCACTTTAGCTTGCATACCTTGGAACCATCTTGGGATTCAAAACCCCTAAGTTGTTCCATGAAAATGTTTTCTTCAATGTATCCATTGAGAAAAGCTGTTTTGACATCCATCTGCCAAATCTCATAATCATAGTATGCAGCTATTGCTAATAAAATCCTAATTGATTTAAGCATGGCAACAGGCGAGAAAGTCTCCTGATAGTCGACTCCTTGCCTTTGGCGAAACCCTTTCGCTACTAGCCTTGCCTTATAGGTCTCTACCTTTCCATCAGAACCAATTTTCTTCTTGAAAACCCATTTATTCCCTATAGGTACAATACCTTCAGGTGGGTTAACAAGATCCCAAACTTGATTCTTATACATGGAATCAATCTCGGATTTCATAGCATCAATCCATTTTGAAGAGTCTATATTTGATATAGCTTCTTCATAGGTAAGTGGATCATCCCCATGATCTACTTCTTCATGAGTAGACAACTCTTGTTCTTCTTCATGAAGAAAACCATATCTCACTGGTGGGTGAGATACCCTGGTTGTTCTACTAGGAACAACTGTAGATGTTTCATCAGCGGATATAGGTTGACTAGATGGATATATATCCATCTGATCTATTGGTTGGTCAGAATTCTCCAATTCTAACTCTATTTGCCTTCCTTTGCCTCCTTCATGAACAAACTGTTGTTCAAGAAATGTGGCATCTCTACTTATCACAACCTTTTGTGAAGTAGGCAAATAAAAATAATATCCAAAACTATCTTTTGGATATCCAACAAATCAAACTCTTTCTGATCTGGTCTCCAATTTATCAGTATTCAGCTTTTTGATATAAGCTGGACAATCCCAAATCTTAAAATGCTTAAGACTCGGTTTTCTTCCATGCCATATCTCATAAGGTGTGGAAGAAACTGATTTTGATGGAATCCTATTCAGAATATACAAAGTTGATTCTAATGCAAATCCCCAAAAGAAGATTGGCTTATCAGTATAGCTCATCATAATACGTACCATATCCAATAGGGTATGATTTCTCCTTTCAGATACACCATTCAGCTGTGGCGTTCCTGGAGGAGTCAGTTGGGAAACAATGCCATGCTCTCTCAAGTATTCATCAAATTTAGTACTCAAATATTCACCTCCACGATCTGATTGAAGAGCTTTAATACTCTTTCCTGTTTGATTTTCTACTTCAGATTTAAATTCTTTAAACTTTTCAAAGGATTCATGTTTGTATTTCATCAAATACAAATACCCAAATCTTGATTTATCATCAGTAAAGGTAATAAAATAATGAAAGCCCCCTCTAGCCAGTTCTTTAAATGGACCACATACATCACTATGTATTAGCTCCAAAATATTTTTAGCTCTTAGCCCTTGTCCAACAAAGGGTGATCTAGTCATTTTGCCCTGAAGGCAAGATTCATAAGTTGGAGTAGGCTCAGAGCCCAATGAGGATAGAATCTCCATTTTCTCCAGTTTTGCAATCCTATCTTCTGCAACATGACATAACCTTAAGTGCCAAATATATTTTGAACTTGAGTTGGTTTTCACATTGGCATTGCATTCTTTTAGATCACTTGCATTCAATTTATGCTTGTCATTATTATCCAAATAATAAAGACCATCATTCATATAACCCGAACCAACATAATTATTTCCAAAATAAATATTGCAAACATCATCTATGAACTGAAATTCATAGCCATTTCTAGTCAAACTAGATATAGAAATGATGTGCTTAAAAGCATCAGGTACATATAAAATATTATCCAAACACAAAACATGTCCAAACATGTAAAAAGATTTAGATCCTATGGCTAAAGCTTCAATAGTTGAGCCATTGCCAATCCGGACTCTAATATCTTGAGAGCGTAAGCTGCTACTATTTGTTAGTTCCTGCATATCATTAGCAATGTGAGAACTGGCACCAGTATCTAAAACCTAAGCTGTAGATGAACTATGAGTATCATAAGAATCTAAATAACAAGATATGGACATACCTTCCAAAGGTGTATCCTTCTTGTCCTTCAGAGAAGCAAGATACTCTGGGCAGTTCCTTTTCCAGTGCCCATCCTTTTGGCAGTGGAAACACTTTCCTTTGCCTCCATTAGCTTTAGTCTTCCTTTTCTGTTTAGCTATTTTCTTGGAAGGACCAGGAATCTGAGGTTTCTTTTTCTTATTGCCCTTCTTCTTATTGGACTTTCCAGCAGAAGAAGATCCAATCAAAGCTACCTCTTTTCTTTTATTTCCCGGCATATTCTTTTGGGCAATAACTAGCATATTGAGTAAACCAGCTAAGGTGCATTCCTGTTTAGTCATATGAAAATTTGTCACAAAATTCCCAAAAGACTCGGGAAGGGACTGAAGGATCAAATCCGTCTGTAGTTGGAAATCCACATTGAAGTCAAGATGTTCCAACTGCTCAATCAGCCGAATCATCTTGTGGACATGATCCCTAACATTCTGTCCCTCAGACATCCTCATACAGAACAGCTGCCTAGATATCTCATACCTAGCATTCCTACTGTGCTCACCATACAACTCTTGTAGGTGAAGAAGGATCTCACTCGCACTCTGCATGTTTTCATGCTACTTCTGTAACTCATTACTCATGGAAGCAAGCATGTAACACTTAGCTCTCATATCATGCTCCTTCCACTTGTCCAAAGTTTCATGTTCCTCTTGTGTGGCCTCTAGAGGTAAGGGACCAGGAACATTTGAATCTAGAACATATCCTATATGTTCAAGGTTCAGGACAAGTTTCAAATTTCTTAGCCAATCAGACAGATTAGGTCCTGTCAACCTATTACGATCAAGTATGCTTGCAAGGATATTGGATGGTGGTGGTTGTTCAGTGCTCATTTTTATTAGAAAATTAACTGCAAAAAAATAACCAAATTAATTAGTAAATGTATCACGTAATTAACCAAAAAATGATTATGGTCTTTCAATCAAATTGGTCCTCCAACTAACTTAGCGAATCCTACACTTCCAAAGTAGAAAACGGAAATCCTAGTTGGATGGATTTTCTAGTGGGTGATTGAATTCTTATAATTCTGTTGATCATCCTTAGGTACATCCATTATTGGAATTAAAATAAACTATAAGTTAGTAACTCCTTGCCCATCACATCTCATGTGAGGTTCAATCCTTTACCTAGCCCCTAATGCTCAAAATCTCAGGTACATCCATTATTGACTTATCTTGTATTAGTTAAGTTGATCCCATTGAGCCAGTAATTATGCAAATAATTTTAATGTCCTCAGGTACATTCAATATTGGCCACCAAACCATTTACATATTTACAACATCTCATGCTTAACAGTTATTCTTAAGAAAATCTCTTAAATTAATTGCATCTTATGCAACTATTTAAAATTTCTTAAAATAATTACCCCAATGGAGGGCCTATGTTATAATTACTTTAATTATAGCATTTCCAACTTAATCATTTGTTTGGAAGATTTTATGGTCATTCTAATTACTATTAAGGTCTCACTTTGCACATTATCCAATTAGCATGCATATATCATATAATAGCATACATTCCCATGCATCTCATGCATTCATGGATAAGCAATAAATATGTTCTAGATTCAAAACAATGGTGGAGCTAAGGGAAGGATGGCTGCCGAAACTTGAGGTAAGAGAAAGGGTTATTTTCTTTTTTAGTTTTTAGGTCTTTTATGGTTACTTTTATGTAATTGAATTAGTCAAATATAGTGGGAAATTAAAAATCAATTTTGACATCATTTTGATGTCATAAAAGTGATGTAATTAACTTTTTTTTTCTTTTTTTTTCATTTACTTTTCCTTAGTTCTTTAATTTAATTTTTGATCCCAAAATTTTTTTTTCTCTGATTTTATTTGACAGTTAGGTCAGGAGTCAGCTCTCGGGGTCAATTTACCAAATTGCCCCTCGCCGGTTCGACCCGATTTGCAAATAATTTAATATTTCTTCCGGCTCCCTGACCTAATTATTTGACTGGCTTAACAATTCTTTTTCGTGATTTTCTCTTTTCCACTGTGTTTGTGATAGTCCTAATGACAGCGGCGTCACATTTTACGGTTCAAAATTTGACTTTAAATCCACTTCGCAGTCCTTCCTGAGAAGGTCACCCATCGTTGTGACTCTCGGCTCATTTAACTTCTTATGTTCTGTTTTTCTTATTTATATGTAACTAATTAACAATTACTAATTATTTGTGTTCAGGGCTTATCTAGTTGTCTTAAGTATGGTTCTAATCCCCTTAATTGTTCGGACCGACACCGATCACCGAAATAATGAAATATACCAGGCTATGCAAATAGGGGTGTTACACCCATGACAATCTCATTGCAATTGGCTAATCGATCTGTTAAATATCTTGTGGGCATACTTGAGAACATACCTATCAAAGTGGGCAAATTCTTCATTCCAGTAGACTTTGTTATCCTTGAGATGGAAGAAGATGTTCAAATTCCTATCATTTTGGGAAGACCGTTCTTGGCAACCGTCGGAGCCATCATAGACGTAAAAAATGGGCGACTAACCCTCAAGGTAAGAGAAGAAAAAGTGTAGTTCAACTTGTTCGACACAATGAAACACAAATTTGAACCTGATGAATGCTTCAAGGTTGACATAATCGACAAACAAGTTAAAGAGGAATTTCATAAGACACATCCTAAAGATCCTCTTGAAGCATATATTGTGCACAGCCACACAGTGGATGATGAAAATACAGAAATAGCAGCTTGTGCGCAATAGTTAATAGCTCATCCACCCCTTAGCTAAGGCTTTCGAGATGGAGAAGTTGAAGGAGGAACAAACCAAAGGTAAGCTCCAGGAAAATGCCAAATAGGTAGAGCTTAAACCTCTCCTCTCCTTGCTAAGGTATGCATTTCTGGACTCAAATTCTAAATATCTTGTTATAATCAATGCTAGCCTATCTAAGTTAGAAGAGGAAAAATTGTTAAGAGAACTTAGGATCTATAACAAAGCCATAGGGTATAAAATAGAAAACCTGAAGGGAATCAACCCTTCGATTTGCATGCATAGGATACCCATGGAAAAAAATAGTAAACCCACTATCGAACACCAAAGAAGACTTAACCCAAGCATGAAAGAAGTAGTCAAGAAAGAAATTTTAAAACTATTAGATGTAGGTATTATATACCCAATTTCTGATAGTAAATGGGTTAGTCCAGTACATGTAGTTCCTAAGAAAGGTGGGACAACTGTTATCCAAAATGCAAACAATGAACTAATCCCTACTAGAATAGTCACTGGTTGGTGAATGTGCATAGATTATAGGAAATTGAATAGTGCTACCAGAAAAGACCATTTTCCTCTCCCCTTCATCGACCAAATATTAGAAAGGTTAGCGAAACACTCTTATTTCTGTTATCTAGATGGGTATTCGGGATTCTTTCAAATTCCTATTCACCCAGAAGACTAAGAAAAGACAATATTCCCTTGTCCCTATGGAACATTTACATATAGGAAAATGCCTTTTGGTCTTTGTAATGCCCTTGCTACCTTTCAAAGATGCATGATGGCTATCTTTTCTGATTATATTGAAGATATCATTGAAGTTTTTATGGATGATTTTTCTGTCTATGGAACTACTTTTGATGATTGCCTGGCTAATTTATCTAAGATGTTGCAAAGATGTGAAGAATCAAATCTGGTCCTAAATTGGGAAAAATGCCACTTCATGGTAAGGGAAGGCATAGTTCTGGGACATTTGATATCAGAAAGAGGAATTGAAATTGATAAGGCAAAAATTGAGATCATTAAAAATATGCCACCATTTACATTAGTCAAGGGAGTGCGAAGTTTTTTGGGACATGTAGGATTCTACAGAAGATTCATCAAGGACTTTTCCAAAATAGCTAAGCCACTTACCAACTTGTTAAGTCAAGATGTTCCCTTTGATTTTGATGAAAATTGCCTTGTTTCCTTTAACAGGATCAAAGAAGCCCTGATATCAGCACCAATAATACAGCCACCAAATTGGGAGCTACCATTCAAGGTGATGTGCGATGTGAGTGACTTTGCAGTTGGAGCCATGCTCGGACAAAGAAAAGATAGAAAGCTCCATGCTATTTATTATGCTAGCAAGACACTCGATGATGCGCAAATCAAGTATGCCACCACAGAGATGGAATTCCTAACAGTGGTGTTTGCAATGGACAAGTTTAGATCTTACCTCATTGGGTCAAAAGTCATAGTATTCATAGATCATGCTGCAATGTGGTATCTTTTGAACAAGAAGGAAGCAAAACCAAGGCTAATTCGATGGATTCTACTCCTATAAGAATTTGACCTTGAAATCAAGGACAAAAAAGGATCCGAAAATATAGAAACTGACCATCTTTCCAGACTAAAATTAGAGTACACAGGGGACTTCAAAGATTTGCCAATTGATGATTCATTTCCTAATGAGCAATTACTTATATTCTCCAAGGCTCCATGGTACGCTGACTTTGTTAATTTTCTTGTATGCAGGGTACTGCCTCTAAACATGACTTATCAGCAAAGGAAGAAATTCCTACATGATGTGAGATATTACATATGGGAGGAACCTCTACTGTACAAGAGATGTAATGATGGGCTGATAAGAAGATGCATACCAGAGGAAGATATAGAAAGTATCATTCATCACTGCCATTCATCACTATATGGAGGACACTTTGGCACCTCAAAAACAGCAGCCAAGATTTTGCAAGCAGGGTTTTACTGGCCACATTTGTTTAAGGATGTAAGATCCTTTGTGCTAGCTTGTGATCAATGCCAAAGAACAGGTAATAGTTCAAGAAGGAATGAAATGCCACTGCTTGGTATACTTGAGATATAATTGTTCTGATGTATGGGGAATAGACTTCATGGGCCCATTTTCCTCTTCCCATGGAAACAAGTATATTCTGGTTGGAGTTGATTATGTGTCAAAATGGGTAGAAGCAATTACAACACCAACCAACGATGTTAGAGTGGTCACAAGGTTCCTTAAGAAGAACATCTTCACAAGATTTGGCACACCACGAGCAATAATCAGCGATGGAGGAAGTCACTTCTGCAACCAACAATTCAAAACACTACTACAAAAGTATGGAGTAACTCACAAGGTGGCCACACCTTATCATCCTCAAATCAGCGGTCAAGTAGAAATCTCAAACAGGGAACTGAAGTAGATTCTGGAGAAAATTATAAACAGATCCAGGAAGGACTGGTGCATGAAGTTAGATGATGTACTATGGGCATACCGCACTGCATATAAAACCCTAATTGGCACAACACCCTTTAGACTGGCTTGTGGAAAATCATGCCATCTCCCTATTGAACTTGAGCATAAAGCTTACTAGGCAATTCAGATCCTAAACTTTGACCTCAAAGCTGCTGGTGAGAAAAGACTCCTACAACTGAATGAGTTGGAAGAAATCCGACAGGATGCATATGAAAATGCCAAAATTTTCAAGGATAAAACCAAAAGATGGCATGACAGGCGCATAGCAAGAAAATAAATAAAAGAAGGAGATCTTGTCCTTTTATTCAACTCTGGATTGAAACTCTTTCCAGGGAAGCTAAAATCAAGATGGTCCGAACCTTTCAAGGTTACCCAAGTCTTCCCACATAGAGCAGTAGAAGTGTGGAGTAAAACCTCAGGTCCATTTAAGGTCAATGGGCAAAGGCTGAAGCCTTACTTTCAGGGAAAACCCATAGAAATGGGAGTCAATTGCACCTTCGACCATCCTACCGACAGACCATAAACAAGCAAAGTCCAGCTAAATACTATAAATAAGCGCTTTTTGGGAGGTAACCCAAAAATTTTTTCTGAACTTTTCTTTTTTTTTTTTTTTCTTCTTTTTCATATTGATTTGTCACACCTTACCCCTCTGTAAGGCATAACATGATCCCGTAGAATACCTAATGAACTACCAAACTTCACCTACTGATAACTCATTAAGTACACTACAAGGGATTTTAAAACCATTTTCTTACATTTTGAAAGTGGTGAGTGTTTTGGTAGGAATTAAAAACATTTAATTGAAGTTTCAAAATTAGTTAAGATTTTTGTCCCATTCTATTTTTCTGCAAATTTTATAAAAATTTCGGCAGAGTGTCGTCTGTATTTTGAGAAAACAGTTCTTCAAATACCTGAAAAAAACATTTCCAATAATTGTTTCACAACTCCCAACCTCCAAATAATCTCAATTCAACTCAAAATTTCAGATCAAACCATTTCAAAATAATTCCAACAACATTGCATTCAGTAAAGCTAATTTACATTCACAAGTTTAATTTATAGATATAAAATCCAAAAATAATATTATTATAATTTATAAATACAACTGCTCAACTTTACATTAATACATATGAACAATATTTATTTACATCAAACCAAATTACGTTGGGTATAAAATAATACCCGTACAAAAATTCAGTAAAGTCCTCGTCAATTCAACAGCTCACCCTACTGCTTTTTCCTTGCCCTTATCTGCGATAGCAAAATAAGCTATCGCTGAGTATAAAAATACTCAGTGGTGCACAATAAAAATTTGAAATGCAATACATATAACATTCATTTGATAAATCACAATTTAATTATTTCATAATTACATTTAAAAAATTATCAAAACTCATTATTGCGCAATTTTGGTCAAACAATTTAATAAACACAGTGTTGCCAATTCATACACAACTTAAGCCATGACACAAAATTTCCGATCAATTTTGTGTTGTACACCACGACAAAGCGATCTACAACCCCACTAATCGAAATCAATGAGGGAGGTGGCTAGCTAGCTAATGAGTACTCATCCGATCTATAACCTCAATTGGTAAACCAGTGAGGGAGGAAAATAATGGATCTCAACCCCACAAATGGAGGAGGAATAATATGGCACTGTCATGCTAAGTGTGAATCCGAAATCAATTTAAAATAATTTATTCAAATATTGCATACAAAATCAAATCAACTTCCAAAGTCATATTTTCATTCACAAAGTGGTAGCACAAAAGTTCTTAAACTCATAATTAACACAGAAATTTCATAATGCGTACTAAATCAATTTTTCAATGATAAAATGCTTAAATAAGGTTTATTGTGCACAAACCTGACGTGAGACGCCTCTAGGTCTTAACTCAGTCTCTTAGACCTTCTGTGTCTTTTTCAGTTGAAACACAAAATTTATAGTGTCTCAGTATCTTTACCTCATAATAATTCCAATAATTAATCCTAATATGCTTAAACTTACATTCTTGAAAATTTTCATGTTGAGGTTACTATTCATGATACTATTCAAGTCAAAATATTGACTTTCTTATGCTTAAAAGGTATGGAAACTCCAACTATACTCACATACCACATTTTGGTCACCAATTTTGTTGGTTTTAGTTGTTTTCTCAAAACTTAGGTCTTTTAGGCAAAATTGCAAATTTTCAGTTTTGGTATTCTGTTTTGTATTATTCCATTGGTCATGTTGCTGTTAGAATTTGGCTAAGTTTTCTTCATAAAAATTGTTCCTTATTGTCTTAACTTTATTTGCCTTTTTGAATCACTCCATTTGGAGTTTTGTAGCTCAAGCTATAGCCATTTGAACATGGCTGCCGGATTGGACTTACCTAGATTTTTTGGGCATCAAACTTGGTTATGTCAGTTTTAAGTCTCTAAATTTGGGTGGCTAAATGAATTGGTTAAGGGCATAATTTGAGTTTGTGTTCTTCATAAAAGTTGTAGTACTATGTCATACCTTTCTAATGGCATAAAAATCAGGTTATTTGGACTTGTCTAGCCCAAGTTATGGCCAAATGAACAAACACTGTTCATTTGGTCATTTTTGTACAGGGCAGAACACCCATCTCCGGATTTGGTCAATTTGTTTACTAGGTTTTGGTAACTTTTTGGGCATGATTCCTAAATGAGAAATGTGTCATTTTGTGTCTAATTTCATTCCCAATTAGCCTTACAACAATTGGATTGGTAAATTTTCAGTTTTGGCCCCTAAAAGGGACCTTGGTCATGCTACCTGCATAATGGCCATATCCAATTTGAATCTCCATTTGATTCCAACAATTTCAACATACCACAATTGGTCATACATGACCATTTTTTAGCTCAAATTAGGTCAAACACACCATTTGACCAATTCTCCAAGTTTTGTCTCCCAAACCCTAGGTCTAAAACCCTAACTTCCTTAATTTGTTACATTTTACTAATTCAACACATATAAACATACTTCTCAACTCATTCAAGCTTCCTAACATGTTTAATTCAATCAAAACACATCATATTCTCATAAATCTATGGCTGGGCAAAATCACACATAGTCCTCCAAAGATGTTTTCTTTTCATTTTAAATATATTTCTAAGTTTGTTCAACTATAAACACAATAATTCAACTAGAAATTCAAGGTTGAGCTTACTAACCTTCTCTTTGAAATTCAACCACCCAATTCCTTCACTTTTCTTTCAAACTTTGTTGATCAATCTTCCTTTCTAGTTGCCTAAACAAGGTTTATTTGTGGAACTTGCAATTTTTATGACTAAATTTTGGTTTCTTCAAGCTCAAAAATGAGCTTTCATGGAGGTTTTGAGAGGGAGAGGGTGAGAGAGAAGTGGGGCGGCAACAAGATGAAGAAGACAACTTTTTTTTTCCTTTTCTTTTATAAATTTTAACTTAATTACTACATAATTATCTAACATTTTTTTAATATTTAATGATTAAGTTTATTGCATCATGCATGATGTCATGCATGATGTAATAACTTTTTCACTTTTTCTTTTTCTTCTTTTTTTTCCATTTATTTTTCCATTAGTTCTTTAATTTAATTCCTAAATTCAAAATTTTCTTTTCTCCGATTTTATTTGACAGTTAGGTCAGGAGTCAGCTCCAGGGGTCAATTGACCAAATTGCCCCTCACCAGTTCGATCTGGTTTGCAAATAATTCAATATTTCTTCCGGATCTCTGACCTAATTATTTGACCGGCTTAACAATTTTTTTTCGTGGTTTTCTCTTTTCCACTGTGTTCGCAATAGTCCTAAGGACCAAAGCGTCACATTTTACAGTTCGAAATTTGAGTTTAGACTGATCTCGCAGGCATTCCCGAGAAGGTCACCCATCGCTGTGACTCCCGGCTCATTTACCTTCTTGTGTTCTGTTTTTCTTATTTATACTTAACTATTTGGCAATTACTAATTATTTGTATTCAGGGCTTATCTAAGTGTCTTAGATGTGGTTCTACTTCTCTTAATTATCCGGACCGACACCGGTCACTGGAACAGTGAAAAATACTAGGCTATGCAAATTGGGGTGTTACAATTCTCCCCCTCTTAATATAAATTTCATCCTAAAATTTTACCTAGTATCAATCTCTGAACAGCTGTGGATGCTGTCTCTTTATGTCCTTCTCTCGTTCCCAAGTAGCTTCTTGGCCCGAATGATGGTTCCACAGCACTTTCACTAACGGGATCTGCTTGTTCTGTAGCTGCTTCACCTCATAAGCCAAAATCTCTATGGGTTCTTCCTCATATGTGAGGTTTGGATTCACTTCAATTTCTTCTACTTGTAGTACATGAGATGGGTCTGATCAATACCTCCTCAACATGGACACATGGAAGACGTTATGTATTTTCTCCAACTCTGGAGGTAGTGCCAAATGATATGCCAAAGGACCCACTCTTTCCAGAACCTCATATGGCTCGATCAAACGAGGACTTAGTTTCCCCTTTCTGCCAATTCTCATAATTTTCTTCCAAGGGGAGACCTTAAGGAATACTTTCTCACCCATTGTATACTCAATATCTCTTCTCTTCAAATCAATATAGGACTTCTAACGATCTGATGCAGCCTTGAGTCGGTCTCTGATTAATCTAATTTTCTCTTCAGTTTGCTAAACAATTTCTGGCCCAATCATCTTTCTTTTAACTACCTCATCCCAACACGGGGGAGTTCTGCATTTTCTGCCATACAAAGCTTCATATGGAGGCATCCCAATGCTTGATTGGTAGCTGTTGTTGTAAGCGAACTCAATCAAAGGCAAGTGTATGTCCCAACTGCCCTCAAACTTAATCACACAAGCCCGTAGCATATCCTCCAAGATCTGAATTACCCTCTCAGACTGGCCATCTGTCTGTGGGTGGAATGCCGTGCTGAAGTTCAATCTAGTTCCTAGGGCTCTCTGAAGACTACCCCAGAATCTAGAAGTGACCTAGGATCTCTATCAGATATGATGGATATTGGCACTCCATGCAGTCTTACTATCTCATCAATGTACAACTTGGCCAATCTTTATAAACTGTAGTCCATCCGGACTGGCAGAAAATGAGTAGACTTGGTCAGTCTGTCAACTATGACCCATACTGCATCATGACTCTTCTGTGTCCTCGGAAGTCCCATAACAAAATCCATTGTTATTCTCCCCCATTTCCATTCCGGTACTGGCAGTGGATGTAACAACCCAGTTGGTACTTTATGCTCTGCCTTCACTTGCTGACAAGTTTGGCATTTGGAAACAAATTCTGCCACATCTCTTTTCATACGCATCCACCAATAATGCTCCTTTAGCCCTCTATACATTTTTGTGCCACCAGGGTGCATGGCAAAAGAAGACTCATGTGCTTCCTTCAAAATGATCTGCCTCAAATCAATATCATTAGGAACACACATTCTACCCTGGTGTAGCAGTAGACCATCATCTCTTATTGAGAATTCTGGTTTCTTGCCCTGCCGGACTTCTTCCAACGACACGATACTTCGATCATTACGAGCGACCATTCTGATCTGATCAATCAACACTGGCTGTACATGCCATGCAACTACTGTCTGTCCCTCCTCATTAATCTCTAAGTTGGCATGTACCATAGATAAAGGAGTAACCCATAGACTTGCCATAGTCTTGGGACTTAAGGCGTCAGCCACTACATTTGCTTTCCCTGATTGATAGTCTATCAGACAATCATAGTCTTTTATCAACTCTAACCATCTCCTCTGTCTCAAATTCAACTCCTTCTGAGTACCCAGATACTTCAAACTCTTGTGATTTGTGTAGATGTAACATTTCTCCCCATACAAATAGTGTCTCCAGATCTTAAGAGTAAACACTATAGCTGCAAGCTTTAAATCATGCGTCGAATAGTTCCTCTTATGCGGTTTTAGCTGGCGTGATGCATAAGCAATAACATTCCGATCTTGCATCAGTACACAGCTTAACCCATTATGAGAATCATCACTATAAACTGTATATTCTCTACCCAGTGTAGGTAAAGTTAGGACTGGAGCCTCAGTCAAACACCTCTTCAATTCATCAAAACTCTGCTGGCATTTATCCGTCCACTGAAATTTCACATCTTTCCTAAGCAGCTTGGTCAATGGAGATGCCAACATGGAGAAACCTTTTACAAACCGGCAGTAGTATCCAGCTAACCCCAGAAAACTACAAATCTCTGTGATATTTCTGAGTGGCTTCCAATTAAGGACAACTTCTATCTTGCTAGGATCTACCTTAGTACCCTCTGCTGATACTATGTGCCCTAAAAAGGATATCTCCTTTAGCCAAAATTCACATTTCGATAATTTGTCGTATAGCTGTTTCTCCCTCAAAGTTTGCAGTTCAATGCGCAGATGTCTATCATGCTCTTCTGCATTCCTCGAATAAACCAATATATCATCTATAAACACAACTACAAACTGGTCGAGGCATGGTCTAAAGATAGTGTTCATCAGATCCATAAAAGCAGTCGGAGCATTAGTTAACCCGAATGACATGACCAAGAACTCATAATGGCCATAGTGGGTTCTAAAGGCAGTTTTAGGAATACTCTGCTCTTATACTTTCAACTGATAATAACATGATCTCAGGTCAATTTTGGAGAATACAGCTGCACCCCTCAACTGATCAAACAAGTCATGAATGTGGGGCAATTGATATCTATTCTTTATTATCACCTTATTCAACTGTCGATAGTCAATGCATAACCGGAGAGTGCCATCCTTCTTCTTAACAAATAATACTGGTGCTCCCCAAGCTGACACACTAGGGTGGATAAAGCCGTTATCAAGCAGCTCTTGCAACTGCACTTTCAACTCTTTCAATTCTGCTGGTGCCATTCTGTATGGTGTTATGGAGATTGGGTCCACACTAGGCATAACATCAATTTCAAACTGTACTTCTCTTTCTGGAGGTAATTTTGGCAATTCATTAGGAAATACATTCAGAAAGTCACATACTGTTGGGATGTCCCTCAATGCTAGACTACCCACTTGGGTGTCTATCACATGTGCCAAGTACACCTCACACCCCTTCCTAATCATTTTTTGGCCAGTGCAGCTGAAATAATGTTTGACGGCAATAACTGCCTCTCCCCATGTATTACTACATCACCATACTGAGGGAGACCAAAAGTGACTGTCTTCAGTCTACAGTCAATCATTGCATGATGCCTGGCTAACCAATCCATGCCCAAGATAATATCATAATCTTTGAAGGGCATTTCAATCAAATTAGATAGAAAAGTGTGTCCTTGGATCACCAGAGGACAATCCCTATATAGTCTATTTACCCTGACCTCCTGGCCTAATGGACTAGTTACTAGCACATCATAGTCCATTAGTACACACTGAATAGCAGTAGAACACATCACACTAGCACTAACATATGAATGTGTGGAGCCAGGGTCAAACAACATATATACATCTTGGTCAAGGATAGAGAAAATACCAGCTACTATGTCTGATGTTTCAGCCTCCTCCCTCTGACGCATTGTATACACTCTAACTGGTGCGCTATTGGGTACTGGCTGGTTAACAGTGCTTTGACTTCCATGAGTATTACCAGGACCCCTACCTCTGCCTCTACCTCCACCAGCTGGCTATGACCCTCTAGGTGTAAAGACTTGGGCTGATCCCTCAGATGTAGCAGAAGGTCCATATCGGCGCAGACTAGTACAATCCTTAGTGAAATGTCCGCTCCCTCCACAGTTAAAATACGCACCTGTGGCCTTGAAATAAGCCCCACCATGTGTTCTACCACAAGTCTCACACTACCGGACTAATAAAGCTCCTCGAGAAGCTTGCTGGGTCTGCTGACCAGACCGAGGTAGTCTTTGGCCAAAGAATCTGCCTCTGCCAGATCTGTGAGAGCTAGATCGCCCAGACTGTTTCCTCTTTCCTGAACCACTTTCAGTAGCTTGACCACTAGTCTTTTCAGTCTTCTCTTTCTCTTGTGTACCCTTATTAACGACCCCTTCTAGTTCTATCCTTTCCAGTTCCAGGGCCTGTGAGATCAACTCAGAGAAATTCTGATGTCGGAAACCCACAACTTGCATTCTTAAGCTAGGCCTCAACCCAACCTCAAACCTCTTACATCTGTCTCTAGGGGTGGAGACTAAGCTTCTAACATAGTGACTTAGCCTTGAAAAGTCCTGCTCATACTCTGCTATTGTTCTGTCCCCTTGCTTCAAGCTCAAGAATTCTTGTAACTTCATATCCACATAAGCATTAGGGACCCACTTCTGTCGAAACTCCCTCAAAAAGTCTGACCAGATCAATACAGGTGGCTCAACCAGGCTGTAGGGGATGGTCTTCCACCATTCATATGCATCCCTTTGCAATAGAGAAATAGAGTACTCAAACTTCAGCTCTTCTACACACTGCAGCTTTCTGAAAACCCGTTCCATTCTCTCTAACTACTGTTCTGCCTCCAGTGGATCAATAGTGCCCTTAAACTCGGTGGCCCCAAATTTCATTAATTTTTCATATTGCCAAGCCGAGGGCTGTGGTTGTGCTGTAGGTGCTTGCATTTGAGCTTGAGGTGGCACATTTTCCACCATTTGTTGGAAAAACGTAGCCATCTGCTGTGCAAACTGAGCAACAAACTACGGTGCTGGAGTGGGAGCTGGAGTGGCTGACCCACTCATGTTCTGGAGTGCTGGGGCTTCCCCTTGGACCTCAACCTCGACAGATTGCTCCACGGAATGATCTCCCTCTTCCATTCCGTTTCCCAAAAATTTTTACTTCCTGAGATCAAACACAAGGAGGTTGACCTCCGTTAGTGCATATTCATGATGTAAATATATCATATGTATCAATTAAAGACACTTGAGCAGTTGTACTTATCAAAGAAATATTCACATACATAGTCAAAATTCATTGCAAAACCATGCTCTGATACTACTAAAACATGTCACACCTTACCCTTCTGTAAGGCATAACATGATCCCATAGAATACCTAATGAACTACCAAACTTCACCTACCGGTAACTCATTAAGTACACTACAAGGGATTTTAAAACTATTTTCTTACATTTTGAAAGTGGTGAGTGTTTTTGTAGGAATTAAAAACATTTAATTGAAGTTTCAAAACTAGTTAAGATTTTTGTCCCATTTTATTTTTCCACAAATTTTACAAAAATTGCGGCAGAGTGCCGTCTGTATTTTGAGAAAACAGTTCTTCAAATACCTAAAAAAAACACTTCCAATAATTGTTTTACAACTCCCAACCTCAAAATAATCTCAATTCAACTCAAAATTTTTAGATCAAACCCTTTCAAAATAATTCCATCAACATTGCATTCAGTAAAGCTAATTTACATTCACAAGTTTAATTTACAGATATAAAATCCAAAAATAAAATTATTACAATTTATAAATACAACAGCTCAACTTTACATTAATACATATGAACAATATTTATTTATATCAAACTAAATTATGTTGGGTATAAAATAATACTCGTAGAAAAATTCAGTGAAGTCCTCGTCAATTCAGCAGCTCACCCTGCTGCTTTTTCCTTGCCCTTATTTGCGACAGCAAAATAAGCTATCGCTGAGTATAAAAATACTCAGTGGTGCACAATAAAAATTTGAAATGCAATACATATAACATTCATTTGATAAATCACAATTTAATTATTTCATAATCACATTTCAAAAATTACCAAAACTCATTATTGCACAATTTTGGTCAAATAATTTAATAAACACAGTGTTGCCAATTCATACACAACTTAAGCCATGACACAAAATTTTCGATCAATGCCGCGTTGTACAACACGACAAAGCGATCTACAACCCCACTAATCGAAATCAATGAGGGAGGTGGCTAGCTAGCTAATAAGTACTCATCCGATCTACAACCTCAACTGGTAAACTAGAGAGGGAGGAAAATAATTAATCTCAACCCCACAAATGGAGGAGGAATAATATGGCACTGTCATGCTAAGTGTGAATCCGAAATTAATTTAAAACAATTTATTCAAATATTGCATACAAAATCAAATCAACTTCCAAAGTCATATTTTCATTCACAAAGTGGCAATACAAAAGTTCTTAAACTCATAATTAACACAGAAATTTCATAATGCGTACTAAATCAATTTTTCAATGATAAAATGCTTAAATAAGGTTTATTGTGCACAAACCTAACGTGAGTCGCCTCTAGGCCTTGACTCAGTTTCTTAGACCGTCTGGGTCTTTTTCAGCTGAAACACAAAATTTATAGTGTCTCAGTATCTTTACCTCATAATAATTCTAATAATTAATTCCAATATGCTTAAACTTACATTCTTGAAAATTTTCATGTTGAGGTTACTATTCATGGTACTATTCAAGTCAAAATATTGACTTTCTTATGCTTAAAAGGTATGGGAACTCCAACTATACTCACATACCACATTTTGGTCACTAATTTTGTTAGTTTTGGTTGTTTTCTCAAAACTTAGGTCGTTTAGGCAAAATTGTAAATTTTCAGTTTTGGTGTCCTGTATTGTATTGTTCCATTTGTCATATTGCTGTTAGAATTTGGCAATGTTTTCTTCATAAAAATTGTTCCTTATTGTCTTAACTTTATTTCCCTTTTTGAATCACTCCATTTGGAGTTTTGTAGCTCAAGTTATAGCCATTTGAACATGGCTGCCGGATTGGACTTACCCAGATTTTCTGGGCATCAAACTTGGTTTTGGCAGTTTTAGGTCACTAAATTTGGGTGGCTAAATGAATTGGTTACGGGTATAATTTGGATTTGTGTTCTTCACAAAAGTTGTAGTAGTATGTCATACCTTTCTAATGCAACAAAAATCAGGTCATTTGGACCTGTCTAGCCCAAGTTATGGCCAAATGAACAAACACTGTTCATTTGGTCATTTTTGCGCTGGGCAGAACACCCATCTCCGAATTTGGTCAATTTGTTCACTAGGTTTTGGTCACTTTCTGGGCATGATTCCTAAATAAAAAATGTGTCGTTTTGTGTCTAGTTTCATTCTCAATTGGCCTCACACCAATTACATTAGTAAATTTTCAATTTTCAAGGACCTTGGTCATGCTGCCTGCATAATGGCCAAATCCAATCTGAATCTCTATTTGATTCCAACAATTTCAACATACCACAATTGGTCATACATGACCATTTTTCAGCTCAAATTAGGTCAAACACAATATTTGACTAATTCTCCAAGTTTTGTCTCCTAAACACTAGGTCCAAAACCCTAACTTCTTTAATTTGTTACATTTTATTAATTCAACACATATAAACATACTTCCTCAACTCATTCAAGCTTCCTAACATGTTTAATTCAATCAAAACACATCATATTCTCATAAATCTATGGCTGGGCGAAATCACACATAGTCCTCCAAAGATGTTTTCTTTTCATTTTAAATATATTTCTAGGTTTGTTCAACTATAAACACAATAATTCAACTAGAAATTCAAGGTTGAGCTTACTAACCTTCTCTTTGAAATTCAACCACCCAATTCCTTCACTTTTCTTTCAAACTTTCTTGATCAATCTTCCTTTCTAGTTACGCAAACAAGGTTTAATTATGGAACTTGCAATTTATATGGTTAAATTTTGGTTTCTTCAAACTCAAAAATGAGCTTTCATGGAGGTTTTGAGAGGGAGAGGGTGAGAGAGAAGTGGATCGGCAACAAGATGAAGAAGACAACTTTTTTTTTCTTTTCTTTTATAAATTTTAACTTAATTACTACATAATTATCCCACATTTTTTTAATATTTAATGATTAAGTTTATTGCATCACGCATTATGTCATGCATGATGTAATAACTTTTTCACTTTTTCTTTTTCTTCTTTTTTTTTTCATTTATTTTTCCATTATTTCTTTAATTTAATTTCTAATTCTGAAATTTTCTTTTCTCCGATTTTATTTGATAGTTAGGTCAGGAGTTAGCTCCAGGGGTCAATTGACCAAATTGCCCCTCACCAGTTCGATCCGATTTGGACATAATTCAATATTTCTTCCGGATTCCTGACCTAATTATTTAACTGGCTTAACAATTTTTTTTCGTGATTTTCTCTTTTCCACTGTTTTCGCAATAGTCCTAAGGACTGCAGCGTCACATTTTACAGTTTGAAATTTGAGTTTAGACTGACCTCGCAGTCATTCCCGAAAAGGTCACCCATTGCTGTGACTCCCAGCTCATTTAACTTCTTGTGTTCTGTTTTTCTTATTTATACTTAACTATTTGGAAATTACTAATTATTTGTGTTCAGGGCTTATCTAAGTGTCTTAGACGTGGTTCTACTTCTCTTAATTGTTCGGACCGACACCGTTCATTGGAACAGTGAAAAATACCAGGCTATACAAATAGGGGTGTTACATAATTCTTGTTTCGTACTCATTAGCATTTCATTTTGTAGGATTTTTTGGAAAGGGGATTAGAGAACAAGAGAGGAGAGGAATCACCAAGTCAAAACCACAAAAGGGAAAATTGGACAAAACCAGGGAAGTAGCTCTATTGCTAAACATTACATCCATTTCAAGTGTTGTGATGATAAAAATTTTTCATTTGACAAAAATTTTGAAAATAAAAAAATTACATGGGTCGTGTACTAGTTTCACACGCCCCATGTAACTTTCTAGAACTCCGTAAATTTCTTGCACTTTTTAACTCTAAGGGAGACAGTAAGTTACACGGGTCCATAGCCTAATTTACATGGACCGTGTATTGTCTCTAGCTCCAGGGAGTTACACAGGCCTCCTTGTAATTGACACGGGCCGTGTAACATATCCAGTAAAGCAACTCGGGAGACAAAAAGTTACACGTGAAGGAACAGAAGCGTGAAAAACACAAGTTTATACCATTGAATTCAAAAATTTTCACTTAGGGTCACATGCATCATGCAAGATTTATTTTTAACTATTTGATTTCAATTATAAACAATATATGAAAACTTTTTTAATATGTTTTTGGATCTGTATTTGCCATTTAAGATTTTAAAATTAATCAGATTAATTTTAGAACCCTAGATTAAATCAAGAACGATTACACTAACCTCTTGATGCACTGCAGCGTGTCTCCGCCTTTAAGATTTGTCTTCAGGACACCAAATGTTGTCCCTCTAGCTTGTCCACATCAAGAACACCTATGGCAGCCCTTGAACAGCTTCTAAAGCTTTTTCTATTAATTAGAAATTCAAGTTCTGCCTTTTAAGAGATTAGAGATGTAAACAGGACACTAGAAACAATTTCTAGTGTTCTTAATTCAAGAGATTGATGGCAAATCTCTTTGAATTGATGAGAGATGAAGGAGAATAGATGGAGAGCCTCAAAATGGCGTGACAAAGGAGAGGAGTGGCTGCTGGTTGTTTTTCTTTTTCATAACAACACTTATATAGCTAGGTTAACACATTAAACCCTTGCCACATGTCACCCTTTGATTAGCTCTAGGTTTAAGTGACCCAATCACATTGTGCCAAGTGTCAAACCTATATTTAATCTTGATTTTAATCATCTTATATGATTAAAAAACATTTGGCAAGCTTATGTGTAATCCCATGTGTCACCATCTCATGGTGCCACGTGTCACACTGTGAAATGACCAAAATGCCCCTGTGTCTTAATTTTGAGTTCTTAACCCAAAATAATTATTTTTTCTTCTTCTAATTTATATCAAATATAAATTAATTAATTAATCTCTATTAATTAATTTCTCATTAATTAAATTCATATTTAAACACTTTAAATATAAATTTAACTTATACTATACATCCAATAATCTAGATTTGGTTTCAAGTCATGCTAGGGACTTTGCAATTTAATTGCAAACCAAACTTATTTAATTAATCAATTAAACTCTTAAGTTAATTAATTAAATAATATTTAAATAGGTGATAACTTGTGTATGTGTGTGACTTACTAGGCTCATCACTAATTGGCAATGAGACATGATATCAACTCTTAATATCATCAGAACTCTTTCTTACCATAAATGATTCCACTAAATCATTTTATGCACCTCATAGACCATGGTTAACACCTAGCATAGCATGCCATGGCCACCCAATTAGTAATAAGGTTTACCTTAATTGAACCTATAATCATATGTTACCATGCACTAGAATCTCTCTGTTACAAAATCCCAACTCAAGCTGAAGTCATGGTTTATGTCAAACTCCATTTGCTATGAATATTATGTTCTCTTTTAATTCCAGTTCTTGATTAAAAAGATTTTTCTCATCAGAAACTTTTTTCTGAATAAATCTATCTGTCCTGGCCAGGAACTTGAAACATCAAGAATAATAAAATGAACATAGGATTTTATCTCTATTTACTTAGAGGAACAGATTCCATCTTGATCAACACCTACCTCCATATATAATTAGTAAGAGCCAACAGATGCCCATATACCCATACACAGTACAAGTATAAAAGCAATATCAAACTCAAACTACCTATATACAAGATAACTGTGCTATCTCAGGTCTAAAGATTATATGCACTGATATGATTTATGACAAAACATTGACAAGAGTAAACTCCATGTGCTTGTCATAAGTGTCACTGGTTCGGCCTACATATCATTTATAAGTGCCTATCATGTTTTTCATATGGCATGAGACTCACCATTCTATCTTATTTATATCTCATATAAATAACTTGATAACAAACATGAATACAATCTTTCTATATAAGTCATGTCCTTGTTATGAAGTATCCTCGATTGTGAACCTATTTATGATACTTTGTACTAGAAATACTGTCACTCATATTCTTAACAACTTAAGAATAGAATTTCTAACAAAATATGAATGGAACTTTTCTATTACACATAAATATATTATGTAAACAGAAAAGTGGAAATGCCTTTTATTAATAAATATGTACAAGATACATACTAAATGATATGCTCTAGGGCATACTAGTAACAATCTCCCACTAGCACTAGAGCCATTCATTACAATACCTTAGACCCATCTTCTCAAGATGTCAGTCTAACTGAGCTTGTGACAAGAGCTTAGTGAATGGATCAGCTGGATTTTTTAGCTGATGTTGTTTTTCTGCATGGCTATATCGCCTTGCCCAACTATATCTCTAATAATGTGGTAGTACCTTTCTATGTGTTTGGATTTTGGTTGAGACCTTAGTTCCTTAGCCTGTATGACTGCTCCATTGTTGTCACAGTGTAGTGGAACTGCTGACTCAATGGAAGGAACTACTATAAGTTCTGTCACGAACTTCTTTTTCCAAACAGCTTCCTTTGTAGCATCTGATGCAGCAATATACTCAGCCTCTGTAGTGGAATCTGCAGTCGTGCTCTGTTTGGAACTCTTACAACTGACTGCACCTCAATTACAAATGAACACATATCCAGAGGTACACTTTCTATCATCGATATCTGATTGGAAATCAGAATCAGTATAACCATCCTATTGCAAGTCTCCACCTCCATAAATAAAGAATAAATCCTTAGTTCTTCTCAAGTACTTAAGGATATTCTTGACAGCTATCCAGTGTTCCAAACCTGGATTGGATTGATACATGTTAGTCAAACTAACAGCATATGCGATATCCGACCTAGTACACAACATTGCATACATTAAACTTTCAATACCCGAAGCATATGGAATCCTGGCCATCTTATCTCTTTCTTCAGGTGTCTTTGGAGACATCTCTTTAGAAAGGTGGATACCATGTCTCACTGGTAACAATCCTCTCTTGGAATCAAGCATGTTAAACCTCTTTAACACCTTTTACAAGTATAGACTTTGGGATAAACCAATTATTCTTTTCACTCTATAAACCAATTATTCTTTTCACTCTATCTCTATATATGCGAATCCCAAGAATATAGGTTGCCTTCCTTAAGTCTTTCGTGGAGAATGTATTTGACAACCATACCTTTATAGTTGTCAACAAACCTGTGTCATTGCCCATCAACAGTATGTCATCCACATATAAGACAAGGAAAGTGATAGCACTGTCACTAACCTTCTTATATACACATGGCTCATCCTCATTTTTGATAAAATCAAAGGATTTAATGGCTTCATCAAAACGGATGTTCCAACTCCTCGAAGCTTGTTTCAACCCATAAATGGATCGCTTTAGCTTGCATACCTTGGAACCATCTTGGGATTCAAAACCCCTAGGTTGTTCCATGAAAATGTTTTCTTCAATGTTTCCATTGAGAAAAGCTGTTTTGACATCCATCTGCCAAATCTCATAATCATAGTATGCAGCTATTGCTAATAAAATCCTAATTGATTTAAGCATGACAACAGGCGAGAAAGTATCCTCATAGTCAACTCCTTGCCTTTGGCGAAACCCTTTCGTTACTAGCCTTGCCTTATAGGTCTCTACCTTTCTATCAGAACCAATTTTCTTCTTGAAAACCAATTTGTTCCCTATAGGTACAATACCTTCAGGTGATTCTAATGCAAATCCCCAAAAGAAGATTGGCATATCAGTATAGCTCATCATACTACGTACCATATCCAATAGGGTACGATTTCTCCTTTCAGATACACCATTCAGCTGTGGCGTTCCTAGAGGAGTCAGCTAGGAAACATTGCCATGCTCTCTCAAGTATTCATCAAATTCAGTACTCAAATATTCACCTCCACGATCTGATCGAAGAGCTTTAATACTATTTCTTGTTTGATTTTCTACTTTAGATTTAAATTCTTTAAACTTTTCAAAGGATTCATGTTTGTATTTCATCAAATACAAATACCCAAATCTTGATTTATCATCAGTAAAGGTAATAAAATAATGAAAGCCCCCTCTAGCCATTTCTTTAAATGGACCACATACATCACTATGTATTAGCCCCAAAATATTTTTAGCTCTTAGCCCTTGTCCAACAAAGGGTGATCTAGTCATTTTGCCCTGAAGGCAAGATTCATAAGTTGGAGTAGGCTCAGAGCCCAATGAGGATAGAATCTCCATTTTCTCCAGTTTTGCAATCCTATCTTCTGCAACATGACATAACCTTAAGTGCCAAATATATTTTGAACTTGAGTTGGTTTTCACATTGGCATTGCATTCTTTTAGATCACTTGCATTCAATTTGTGTTTGTCATTATTATCCAAATGATAAAGACCATCATTCATATAACCCGAACCAACATATTTATTTCCAAAATAAATATTGCAAACATCATCTGTGAACTAAAATTCATAGCCATTTCTAGTCAAACTAGATATAGAAATGATGTTCTTAAAAGCATCAGGTACATATAAAATATTATCCAGACACAAAACATGTCCAAACATGTAAAAATATTTAGATCCTATGGCTAAAGCTTCAACAATTGAACCATTGCCAATCCGGACTCTAATATCTTGAGAACGCAAGCTGCTACTATTTGCTAGTTCCTGCATATCATTAGAAATGTGAGAACTGGCACCAGTATCTAAAACCCAAGCTGTAGATAAACTATGAGTATCATCAGAATCTAAATAATAAGATATGGACATACCTTCCGAAGTTGTTCCTTCTTGTCCTTTAGAGAAGCAAGATACTCTGGGCAATTCCTTTTCCAGTGCCCATCCTTTTGGCAGTGGAAACACTTTCCTTTGCCTCCATCAGCTTTAGCCTTCCTTTTCTGTTTAGCTATTTTCTTGGAAGGACCAGGAATCTGAGGTTTCTTTTTCTTATTGCCCTTCTTCTTGTTAGACTTTCCAGCAGAAGAAGATGCAATCAAAGCTACCTCTTTTCATTTATTGCCCGGCATATTTTTTTGGGCAATAACCAGCATGTTGAGTAAACCAGCTAAGGTGCAATCCTATTGAGTCATATGGAAATTTGTCACAAAATTCCCAAAAGACTCAGAAAGGGACTGAAGGATCAAATCCGTCTGTAGTTGGAAATCCATGTTGAAGTCATGATGTTCCAACTGCTTAATCAGCCGAATCATCTTGTGGACATGATCCCCAACATTCTGTCCCTCAGACATCCTCATACGGAATAGCTGTCTAGATATCTCATACCTAGCATTCCTACTGTGCTCACCATACAACTCTTATACGTGAAAGAGGATCGCACTCGCACTCAACATGTTCTCATGCTGCTTTTGTAACTCATTACTCATGGAAGCAAGCATGTAACACTTAGCTCTCATATCATGCTCCTTCCACTTATCCAAAGTTTCATACTCCTCTTGTGTGGCCTTTGGAGGTAAGGGACCAGGAACATTTGAATCTAGAACATATCCTATATGTTCAAGGTTCAGGACAAGTTTCAAATTTCTTAGCCAATCAGACAGATTAGGTCCTATCACCCTATTGCGATCAAGTATGTTTGCAAGGATATTGGATGGTGGTGGTTGTTCTGTGCTCATATTGATCAGAAAATTAACTGCAGAAAATAACCAGATTAATTAGTAAATGTAACATGTATTTAACCAAAATGATTATGGTCTTTTAATCAAATTGGTCCTCCCACTAACTTAGCGAATCCTACACTTCCAAAGTAGAAAACGGAAATCCTAGTTGCATGGATATATAATGGGTGATTGAATTCTTATAATTCTATTGATCATCCTCAGGTACATCCATTATTGGAATTACAATAAACTTTAAGTGAGCAACTCCTTGCCCATCACATCTCATATGAGGTTCAATCCTTTACCTAGCCTCTAATGCTCAAAATCTCAGGTACATCCATTATTGACTTATCTTGCATTAGTTAAGTTGATCCCATTGAGCCAGTAATTATGCAAATAATTTTAATGTCCTCAGGTACATCCAATATTGGCCACCAAACTATTTACATATTTACAACATCTCATGCTTAATAATTATTCTTAAGAAAATCTCTTAAATTAATTGCATCTTATGCAACTATTTAAAATTTATTAAAATAATTGCCCCAATGGAGGGCCTATGTTATAATTACTTCAATTAAAGCATTTCCAACTTAATCATTTGTTTGGAAGATTTTATAGTCATTCTAATTACTATTAAGGTCTCACTTTGCACATTATCCAATTAGCATGCATATATCATATAATAGCATACATTCCCATACATCTTATGCATTCATGGATAAGCAATAAATATGGTATGATCATGCACTTTCTAAGGGATTCAATTATGAGCCACCAAGAATTGAATCAGGGCATTCCTAGGTGCAAGAGTTGCTGAAGGAGTACATAATCAACACTTGATCTTGAATTCCTCCCACTGGTCCCACCAATGCTCTTGACCTCCTTGAACTTCTTGCAATCCAATATTACATAGTAATCCTTGGCATACCAAGGCGAATTTACAAGAACTTAAATAAATGAAATTACAATAAAAAATTATTACAAACTTAATAATACATGCCCAAAATAAATTAAAATAAATTAATTAATTTACAATCCCAAAGAAACATAAAAGAAATAAATCCAATCACATTGGTCTTTTATAGTCCATGATCATCCATCATGTATATCACTATTTAACAATTAAATAAAACATACATACTTAAATTAAATTGAATATCTCATATTTAACTTAAAAATCCAGATTTGAATATGATTCAAATAAATTTAAAAATTCAGATTTGAATCTCATTCAAACAAATTTAAAAATTCAGATTTGAATCACATTCAAACAACTTTAAAAATTCAGATTTGAATCACATTCAAACATTTTTTAAAAAATCAGATTTGAATCACATTCAAACATTTTTAAAAAAATCAGATCTGAATTTTATTCAATCAATTTTAAAAAATCAGATTTAAATATGATTCAAACAACTTTAAAAATTCAGATTTGAATCACATTCAAACAACTTTTAAAATTCAGATTTGAATCACATTCAAACAATTTTTAAAATTCTGATTTGAATCATAATTTAATTGTGTGATAAAAATTCTAATTAAATAATTTAATTAGACATAAAATGAATCTTAGATCATACAACTATTGCACATTCACTATCCATTTACCTTTGCACACCATTGTGGTGCATCAACCATGCGCCCCATGGTGTTCATCATTTGTGCCGCCACCTTGGCTTTGCAACCAGCAATGAACTTTTGATCTCTTGATCAAACACACAATTAAATCATATAAACATCAATCTAAATGGCAAATATAGTGGCTCTAATACCAATTGAAGGAACGGAAGCGTGAAAAACACAAGTTTATACATTGAATTCAAAAATTTTCACCTAGGGTCACATGCATCATGCAAGATTTATTTTTAACTATTTGATTTCAATGATAAACAACATATTAAAAATTTTTTAATATGTTTTTGGATCTGTATTTTCCATTTAAGATTTTAAAATTAATCGGATTAATTTTAGAACCCTAGATTAAATCAAGAACGATTACACTAACCTCTTAATGCACTGCAGCGCGTCTGCGCCTTTAAGATTTGTCTTCAGGACACCAAATGTTGTCCCTCTAGCTTGTCCACACCAAGAACACCTATGGCAGCCCTTGAACAGCTTCTAAAGCTTTTTCTATTAATTAGAAATTCAAGTTCTGCCTTTTAAGAGATTAGAGATGTAAACAGGACACTAGAAACAATTTCTAGTGTTCTTAATTCAAGAGATTGATGGCTAATCTCTTTGAATTGATGACAGATGAAGAAGAATAGATGGAGAGCCTCAAAATGGCGTGACAAAGGAGAGGAGTGCCTGCTGGTTGTTTTTCTTTTTCATAACAACACTTATATAGCTAGGTTAACACATTAAACCCTTGCCACATGTCACCCTTTGATTAGCTCTAGGTTTAAGTGACCCAATCACATTGTGCCAAGTGTCAAACCTATATTTAATCTTGATTTTTATCATCTTATATGATTAAAAAACATTTGGCAAGCTTATGTGTAATCCCATGTGTCACCATCTCATGGTGCCACGTGTCACACTGTGAAATGACCAAAATGCCCCTGTGTCTTAATTTTGAGTTCTTAACCCAAAATAATTATTTTTTCTTCTTCTAATTTATATCAAATATAAATTAATTAATTAATCTCTATTAATTAATTTCTCATTAATTAAATTCATATTTAAACACTTTAAATATAAATTTAACTTATACTATACATCCAATAATCTAGATTTGGTTTCAAGTCATGCTAGGGACTTTACAATTTAATTGCAAACCAAACCTATTTAATTAATCAATTAAACTCTTAAGTTAATTAATTAAATCATATTTAAATAGGTGATAATTTGTGTATGTGTGTGACTTACTAGGCCCATCACTAATTGGCAATGAGACATGATATCAACTCTTAATATAATCAGAACTCTTTCTTACCACAAATGATTTCTCTAAATCATTTTATGCAACTCATAGCATGCCATGGCCACCCAATTAGTAATAAAGTTTACCTTAAATGAACCTCTAATCATATGTTACCATGCGCTAGAATCTCTCTGTTACAAAATCCCAACTCAAGCCGAAGTCATGGTTTATGTCAAACTCCATTTGCTATGAATATTATGTTCTCTTTTAATTCCAGTTCTTGATTAAAAAGATTTTTCTCATCAGAAACTCTTTTCTGAATAAATCTATCTGTCTTGGCCAGGAACTTGAAACATCAAGAACAATAAAATGACCTTAGGATTTTATCTCTATTTACTTAGAGGAACAGTTTCCATCTTGATCAACACCTACCTGCATATATAACTAGTAAGAGCCAACATATGCCCATATAACCATACACAGTACAAGTATGAAAGCAGTATCAAACTCAAACTACCTATATACAAGATAACTGTGCTATCTCAGGTCTAACGATTATATGCACTGATATGATTTATGACAAAACATTCATAAGAGTAAGCTCCATGTGCTTGTCATAAGTGTCACTGGTTCGGCCTACTTATCATTTATAAGTGCCTATCATGTTTGTCATATGGCATGAGATTCACCATTCCATCTTATTTACATCTCATATAAATAACTTGGTAACAAACATGAATACAATCTTTCTGGATAAGTCATGTACTTATTATGAAATTTCCTCGATTGTGAACCTATTTATTATACTTTGTACTAGAAATACTGTCACTCATATTCTTAACAACTTAAGAATAGAATTTCTAACAAAATATCAATGGACCTTTTCTATTACACATAAATATATTATGTAAATGGAAAAGTGGAAATACCTTTTATTAATAAAATATGTACATGATACATACTAAATGATATGCTCTAGGGCATACTACTAACAATCTCCCACTAGCACTAGAGCCATTCATTACAATACGTTAGACCCATCTTCTCAAGATATCGGTCTAACTGAGCTTGTGACAAGAGCTTAGTGAATGGATCAGCTGGATTTTTTAGCTGATGTTATTTTTCTGCATGGCTATATCGCCTTGCCAAACTATATCTCTGATAATGTGGTAGTGCCTTCCTATGTGTTTGGATTTTGGTTGAGACCTTAGTTCCTTAGCCTGTATGACTGCTCCATTGTTGTCACAGTGTAGTGGAACTGCTAACTCAATGGAAGGAACTACTGTAAGTTTTATCACGAACTTCTTTATCCAAACAACTTCCTTTGTAGCATCTGATGGAGCAATATACTCAGCCTCTGTAGTGGAATCTACAGTCGTGCTCTGTTTGGAACTCTTCCAACTGACTGCACCTTCATTACAAATGAACACATATCCAGAGGTAGACTTTCTATCATCGATATCTGATTGGAAATCAGAATCAGTATAACCATCCAATTGCAAGTCTCCACCTCCATAAATATTGTATATATACTGAGTTCTTCTGTATTACTTAAGGATATTCTTGATACTATCCATGTTTCAAACTGGATTGGATTGATACCGCTAGTCAAACTAACAAAGATATGCGATATCCGGCCTAGTACACAACATTGCATGCATTAAACTTCCAATAGCCGAAGCATATGGAATCCTGGCCATCTTATCTCTTTCTTCAGGTGTCTTTGGAGACATCTCTTTAGAAAGATGGATACCATGTCTCACCGGTAACAGTCCTCTCTTGGAATCAAGCATGTTAAACGTCTTTAACACCTTTTCCAAGTATAGACTTTGGGATAAACCAATTATTCTTTTCGCTCTATCTCTATATATGTGAATCCCAGGAATATAGTTTGCCTCCCCTAAGTCTTTCATGGAGAATGTATTTGACAACCATACCTTTATAGTTGTCAACATACCTGTGTCATTACCCATCAACAGTATGTCTTCCACATATAAGACAAGGAAAGTGATAGCACTGTCACTAACCTTCTTATATACACATGGCTCATCCTCATTTTTGATAAAACCAAAGGATTTAATGGCTTCATCAAAACGGATGTTCCAACTCCTCGAAGCTTGTTTCAACCCATAAATGGATCGCTTTAGCTTGCATACCTTGGAACCATCTTGGGATTGAAAACCCCTAGGTTGTTCCATGAAAATGTATTCTTCAATGTATCCATTGAGAAAAGCTGTTTTGACATCCATCTGCCAAATCTCATAATCATAGTATGCAGCTATTGCTAATAAAATCCTAATTGATTTAAGCATGGCAACAGGTGAGAAAGTCTCCTCATAGTCGACTCCTTGCCTTTAGCGAAACCCTTTCGCTACTAGCCTTGCCTTATAGGTCTCTACCTTTCCATCAGAACCAATTTTCTTCTTGAAAACCCATTTGTTCCCTATAGGTACAATACCTTCAGGTGGGTCAACAAGTTCCCAAACTTGATTCTTATACATGGAATCAATCTCGGATTTCATAGCATCAATCCATTTTGAAGAGTCTATATCTGATATAGCTTCTTCATAGGTAAGTGGATCATCTCCATGATCTACTTCTTCATCAGTAGACAACTCTTGTTCTTCTTCATGAAGAAAACCATATCTCATTGGTGGGTGAGATACCCTGATTGTTCTACGAGGAACAGCTATAGGTTGACTAGATGGATCTATATCCATATGATCTGTTGGTTGGTCATAATTCTCCAATTCTAACTCTATTTGCCTTCCTTTGCCTCCTTCTTGAACAAACTGTTGTTCAAGAAATGTGGCATCTCTACTTATCACAACCTTTTGTGAAGTAGGCAAATAAAAATAATATCCAAAACTATCTTTTAGATATCCAACAAATCGACCTTTTCTCGATCCGGTCTCCAATTTATCGTTGTTCACTTTTTTGATATAAGTCGACAACCCCAAATCTTAACATGCTTAAGACTTGGTTTTCTTCCATGCCATATCTCATAAGGTGTGGAAGAAACTAATTTTGATGGAATCCTATTCAGAATATACAAAGCTGATTCTAATGCAAATCCCCAAAAGAAGATTGGCATATCAGTATAGCTCATCATACTACGTACCATATCCAATAGGGTACAATTTCTCCTTTCAGATACACCATTCAACTGTGGCGTTCCTGGAGGAGTCAGCTGAGAAACAATGCCATGCTCTCTCAAGTATTCATCAAATTCAGTACTCAAATATTGACCTCCACGATCTGATCAAAGAGCTTTAATACTCTTTCCTGTTTGATTTTCTACTTCAGATTTAAATTCTTTAAACTTTTCAAAGGATTCATGTTTGTATTTCATCAAATACAAATACCCAAATCTTGATTTATCATCAGTAAAGGTAATAAAATAATGAAAGCCCCCTTTAGCCATTTCTTTAAATGGACCACATACATCACTATGTATTAGCTCCAAAATATTTTCAGCTCTTAGCCCTTGTCCAACAAAGGGTGATCTAGTCATTTTGCCCTGAAGGCAAGATTCACAAGTTGGAGTAGGCTCAAAGCCCAATGAGGATAGAATCCCTATTTCCTCCAGTTTTGCAATCCTATCTTATGCAACATGACATAACCTTAAGTGTCAAATATTTTTTGAACTTGAGTTGGTTTTCACATTGGCATTGCATTCTTTTAGATCACTTGCATTCAATTTGTGTTTGTCATTATTATCCAAATAATAAAGACCATCATTCATATAACCCGAACCAACAAATTTATTTCCAAAATAAACATTGCAAACATCATCTGTGAACTGAAATTCATAGCCATTTCTAGTCAAACTAGATATAGAAATGATGTTCTTAAAAGCATCAGGTACATATAAAATATTATCCAAACACAAAACATGTCCAAACATGTAAAAAGATTTAGATACTATGGCTAAAGCTTCAACAGTTGAGCCATTGCCAATCCGGACCCTAATATCTTGAGAACGCAAGCTGCTACTATTTGCTAGTTCCTGCATATCATTAGAAATGTGAGAACTGGCACCAGTATCTAAAACCCAAGCTGTAGATGAACTATGAGTATCATCAGAATCTAAATAACAAGATATGGACTTACATTCCGACCGTGTATCCTTTTGTCCTTCAGAGAAGCAAGATACTCAGGCGCCTTTTCCAAAGGCCCATCCTTTTGGCAGTGGAAACACTTTCCTTTGCCTCCATCAGCTTTAGTCTTCCTTTTCTGTTTAGCTATTTTCTTGGAAGGACCAGGAATCTGAGATTTCTTTTTTTTATTGCCCTTCTTCTTGTTAGACTTTTCAGCAGAAGAAGATGCAATCAAAGCTACCTCTTTTCCTTTATTGCCCGGCATATTCTTTAGGGTAATAACCAGTATGTTGAGTAAACCAGCTAAGGTGCAATCCTATTGAGTCATATGGAAATTTATCACAAAATTCCCAAAAGACTCAGGAAGGGACTGAAGGATCAAATCCGTCTGTAGTTGGAAATCCATGTTGAAGTCAAGATGTTCCAACTGCTCAATCAGCCGAATCATCTTGTGGACATGATCCCCAACATTCTGTTCCTCAGACATCCTCATACAGAATAGTTGTCTAGATATCTCATACCTAGCATTCCTACTGTGCTCACCATACAACTCTTGTAGGTGAAGGAGGATCTCACTCGCACTTAACATGTTCTCATGCTGCTTTTGTAACTCATTACTCATGGAAGCAAGCATTTAACACTTAGCTCTCATATCATGCTCCTTCCATTTATCCAAAGTTTCATGCTCCTCTTGTGTGGCCTTTGGAAGTAAGGGACCAGGAACATTTGAATCTAGAACATATCCTATAAGTTCAAGGTTCAGGACAAGTTTCAAATTTCTTAGCCAATCAGACAGATTAGGTCCTGTCAACCTATTGCGATCAAGTTTGTTTGCAAGGATATTGGATAGTGGTGGTTGTTCTGTGCTCATTTTATCAGAAAATTAACTGCAGAAAATAACCAGATTAATTAGTAAATGTATCATGTAATTAACCAAAAAGATTATGGTCGTTTAATCAAATTGGTCCTCCCACTAACTTAGCGAATCCTATACATCCAAAGTAGAAAACGGAAATCCTAGTTGGATGGATTTCTAGTGGGTGATTGAATTCTTATAATTCTATTGATCATCCTCAGGTACATCCATTATTGGAATTACAATAAACTATAAGTGAGCAACTCTTTGCCCATCACATCTCATGTGAGGTTCAATCCTTTACCTAGCCCCTAATGCTCAAAATCTTAGGTACATCCATTATTGACTTATCTTGCATTAGTTAAGTTGATCCCATTGAACCAGTAATTATGCAAATAATTTTAATGTCCTCAGGTACATCCAATATTGGCCACCAAACTATTTACATATTTACAACATCTCATGCTTAACAATTATTCTTAAGAAAATCTCTTAAATTAATTGCATCTTATGCAACTATTTAAAATTTCTTAAAATAATTGCCCCAATGGAGGGCCTATAATTACTTTAATTATAGCGTTTCCAACTTAATCATTTGTTTGGAAGATTTTATGGTCATTCTAATTACTATTAAGGTCTCACTTTGCACATTATCCAATTAGCATGCATATATCATATAATAGCATACATTCCCATACATCTCATGCATTCATGGATAAGCAATAAATATGGTATGATCATGGACTTTCTAAGGGATTCAATTTTGAGCCACCAATAATTGAATCAGGGCATTCCTAGGTGCATTTCATTCATTCATTTTACAAGAGTTACTGAAGGAGTACATAATCAACACTTGATCTTGAATTCCTCCCACTGGTCCCACCAATGCTCTTGACCTCCTTGAACTTCTTGCAATCCAATATTACATAGTAATCCTTAGCATACCAAGGCGAATTTACAAGAACTTAAATGAATGAAATTACAACCCAAAAATTATTACAAACTTAATAATACATGCCCAAAATAAATTAAAATAAATTAATTAATTTACAATCCCAAAGAAACATAAATGAAATAAATCCAATCACATTGGTCTTTTATAGTCCATGATCATCCATCATGCATATCACTATTTAACAATTAAAAAAAACATACATACTTAAATTAAATTGAATATCTCATATTCAACTTAAAAATCCAAATTTGAATATGATTCAAATAAATTTAAAAATTCAGATTTGAATCTCATTCAATCAAATTTAAAAATTCATATTTGAATCACATTCAAACAATTTTTAAAATTCTGATTTGAATCATAATTTAATTGTGTGATAAAAATTCTAATTAAATAATTTAATTAGACATAAAATGGATCTTAGATCATACAACAATTGCACATTCACTATCCATTTACCTTTGCACACCTTTGTGGTGCATCAACCATGCGCACCATAGTGTTCATCATTTGTGCCGCCACCTTGGCTTTGCAACCAGCAATGAACTTTTGATCTCATGATCAAACACACAATTAAATCATATAAACATCAATCTAAATGGCAAATATAGTGGCTCTGATACCAATTGAAGGAACGGAAGCGTGAAAAACACAAGTTTATACATTGAATTCAAAAATTTTCACCTAGGGTCACATGCATCATGCAAGATTTATTTTTAACTATTTGATTTCAATAATAAAAAACATATTAAAACTTTTTTTAATATGTTTTTGGATCTGTATTTTCCATTTAAGATTTTAAAATTAATCGGATTAATTTTAGAACCCTAGATTAAATCAAGAACGATTACACTAACCTCTTAATGCATCGCAGCTGGCTCGCGCTTTAAGATTTGTCTTCGTGACACCAAATGTTGTCCCTCTAGCTTGTCCACACCAAGAACACCTATGGCAGCCCTTGAACAGCTTCTAAAGCTTTTTCTATTAATTAGAAATTCATGTTCTGCCTTTTAAGAGATTAGAGATGTAAACAGGACACTAGAAACAATTTCTAGTGTTCTTAATTCAAGAGATTGATGGCTAATCTCTTTGAATTGATGAGAGATGAAGAAAAATAGATGGAGAGCCTCAAAATGGCGTGACAAAGGAGAGGAGTGGCTGCTGGATGTTTTTCTTTTTCATAACAACACTTATATAGCTAGGTTAACACATTAAACCCTTGCCACATGTCACCCTTTGATTAGCTCTAGGTTTAAGTGACCCAATCTCATTATGCCAAGTGTCAAACATATATTTAATCTTGATTTTTATCATCTTATATGATTAAAAAACATTTGGCAAGCTTATGTGTAATCCCATGTGTCACCATCTCATGGTGCCACGTGTTACACTGTGAAATGACCAAAATGCCCCTGTGTCTTAATTTTGGGTTCTTAACCCAAAATAATTATTTTTTCTTCTTCTAATTTATATCAAATATAAATTAATTATTTAATCTCTATTAATTAATTTCTCATTAATTAAATTCATATTTAAACACTTTAAATAAAAATTTAACTTATACTATAAATCCAATAATCTAGATTTGGTTTCAAGTCATGCTAGGGACTTTGCAATTTAATTGCAAACCAAACCTATTTGATTAATCAATTAAACTCTTAAGTTAATTAATTAAATCATATTTAAATAGGTGATAACTTGTGTATGTGTGTGACTTACTAGGCTCATCACTAATTGGCAATGAGACATGATATCAACTCTTAATATCATCAGAACTCTTTCTTACCATAAATGATTTCTCTAAATCATTTTATGCACCTCATAGACCATGGTTAACACCTGGCATAGCATGCCATGGCCACCCAATTAGTAATAAGGTTTACCTTAAATGAACCTATAATCATATGTTACCATGCACTAGAATCTCTCTGTTACAAATTCCCAACTCAAACTGGAGTCATGGTTTATGTCAAACTCCATTTGATATGAATATTATGCTCTCTTTTAATTCCAATTCTTGATTAAAAAGATTTTTCTCATAAAAAACTCTTTTCTAAATAAATCTATCTGTCCTGGCTAGGAACTTGAAACATCAAGATCAATAAAATGAATATAGGATTTTATCTCTATTTACTTAGAGGAACAGATTCCATCTTGATCAACACCTACCTCCATATATAACTAGTAGGAGCCAACAGATGCCCATATACCCATACACAGTACAAGTATGAAAGCAGTATCAAACTCAAACTACCTATATACAAGATAACTGTGCTATCTCAGGTCTAAAGATTATATGCACTGATATGATTTATGACAAAACATTGACAAGAGTAAACTCCATGTGCTTGTCATAAGTGTCACTGGTTCGGCCTACTTATCATTTATAAGTGCCTATCATGTTTGTCATATGGCATGAGACTCACCATTCCATCTTATTTATATCTCATATAAATAACTTGGTAACAAACATGAATACAATCTTTCTGGATAAGTCATGTCCTTATTATGAAGTATCCTTGATTGTGAACCTATTTATGATACTTTGTACTAGAAATACTATCACTCATATTCTTAACAACTTAAGAATAGAATTTCTAACAAAATATCAATGGACCTTTTCTATTACACATAAATATATTATGTAAATGGAAAGTGGAAATGCCTTTTATTAATAAAATATGTACAAGATACATACTAAATGATATGCTCTAGGGCATACTACTAACAACACGGGTCCCAGAGCTCGTTTACATTGGCTGTGTACTACAATAGAATTTGAAATTTTTAGGCAAAAATTTACACGGCCCTACATATCGGGACTCGTGTAGTGATACACGACCCGTGTATCATGTCGTAGACATGACTCCTGGGGCGCAAAATGCTCAAAATGAAGAGTCCTAACGGCTCTTTAAATGCACCCCTCGCATTAAAACCATTCATAAAGGAAAAACCCTTCATCTCCACCCCTACTAGCCTATAAAAACCCCTAAAATCTCATCTCCCTTCACCAAACCCTACTCTTCTCCTTTTCAAAAACTCATTAATGGCTCCTGCAAAGCAATCTACGAGAAGAATCGGCTCTTCCTCAAGGCAAAGAGGAGAATCCTCATCTTCTCCACTTCAGCCGCCACCCCAACGCCCAAGAACAAGGTTAGCCTCTCTCTAACCATCTCAACCAGCCCATCCTCCACCGCAAACCCAACCACAAGCCGCTCCACAACCTGAAATCTCCATTCCTTGGGGATTCCATGATGATGCCCACAACGCAATGTGCACCCGGCTTCACACCCAAAAAATAAGCTCCTCCAAATACATGGATTTTTTGCTGCTGAAGCAAATGGGGCTGCAGAATGAAATCAATGGGCTACTCAATAGCATTGGGTGGACAAGGTTTGCTCAACTACAAATTCCAGCATATCTGGACACCATACTAGAGATTTTAGGTAGTTTCAAGGCCACCTTATGGCCTACCGACAGGGAGGATAGGGGCAGGATTGAATTTCGCCTCCTTGGTGTCAACCGGGTGATGAACATAGATGAGTTCAATTCCATCTTCGGCTTTGACAGCGCCGGCCATCAGGAGATCCCTAGGAACCGCATGCTCTACAACAGCATCAACTTTTAGAGTTCTATTGCCCCGAATACGAAGCCGTATAACTCCAGCAAGTCCAAATCCACGGGCATCACAAGTCCAACCCTATGCTACATGCATCGGTTTGCCGCCCACATCATCATGGGCCGTGGCGACAGCCTTGGCATTGTAAACGCCAACAAGCTATTCTTCTTGTGGTGTATGGTCACCAGACAGCACTGCAGCATCGGCTTCTTTTTGTGCAACCATCTCCGCCACCTCTATGATCAGTCTACCAGGCACATCGTGCTTGGTGGCCTTGTCACAGCCATTGCCCTCCACTTTGGCTTCGTTCTAAGACGTCACAGGCTACGCTCTATCACTGGAACATCAAGAATAGATCAAACCATCTGTATATCCATGGGGATATGTAAGAAGGTGGGCAACACCTGCTACCTGCTGGGTGCCGAAGGGAACGCCATCCCTCGAAGAGACAAAGCACGAGAAGGACCTAGCGAGACTTTGCATCCTCAAGAAGAAGGCCAAGAGTAGATGTTCCAAGAGTCCCCCATTCGAGTGCCTCCATACACACCACCACCAACAGATCCAATCCTCGCATACCTACAGTGCATTGAGACCACCATATATAGCAGAATGCTAGCAATCGAGGATAGCCTCCAGGAAACCCATAACAAATTGGACATGCTAATGGAGAAGCTCGATGAGGAGGAGGAGGAGCCAGCATTGCTATCATCACCATCAGAGACCTTTTAGAGCTAGGACTACAGGATAGGATCTTTTGTGTAATATCTTACATGCCTTAGTCCTAGGTTACAATCATAGGTCTCTTTTATATGCTTAATGTCCAAACTTTTCAATGCCTAATAAATAATATGCTTATAATCTTTGTACGTTTTCTCTAATTTTGCATATTATTTTAACATTAAGGACAATGTCTGATTTGAGTTTGGGGGGAATACAAGTGCATTGCATATCATTACATTTGCATATCATTACATGCACATCATTACATTGTTTAAATTTAGCTACATTATTCTTATGTATCAAAATTTTTGAAAATTTTGGACTTTAAATAGTGAAACTTAGCACTATAACCAATTTCTATTAAGCTAATAATTGGACTCCATGGGATAGAGGAATGAACGTATCTAGATAGGCAAAAAGAGATTCTAACATGTTGTTTGTGAAGAAACTAATCTCTTTAATGGAACTAGACTAGTTAAACCTCTTCATAACTATTAATTTATCACATTGAACTTGTAAAATTAGGAGAACATTTTTTGAAATACAAGCAAACCTAAAAATGCCTCACTAGCTTTAGAACATATCTCCTGGACCTATCAAGGCGAAATCCTAGCATATGCTTGATGAAGAAATGATTAAGGCATTCTTTGCTATAGCTTCACTAAGCCTTAGCCACCCCTAATTAAAATGTATATCCCTTGTAGCCAACTTGAAGCCTATATTTATCCCTTAGAATTTATTGCTTACCCATATTATTTACCTAGCTCCTAACCTAAACACCTACCATACCCTTTTAAGGAAGCAAAATGCATAGGTAAATAGCGTATTAAGTGTAAAAAAGAAAATGAAGAGAGGATGTAAAACTCAAGAAAGAGTGCAAGTGTGCAATTGAAATCAAAGAAAAATTTACCTTTGCAACCCAGCAAAAGCAATGAGTTTGGGGGAGAGGACAAAAGGGACATAAAAAAAAAAAAAGAGAAAAGAAGTCCCAAGATAAGTATCATGGAAGCATGCTTGGCACTATAAAAAACCAAAAGCCCCTCTTCTCCATACAAAATATGTAGAAACAAACTTAGTATACTTGGTATTTTATGCATACATGCTATCCTCATATTTGCATTCCCTAAAAACCTTTCATTGGCAATCAAGTCATTATCCCCTTAGCCCCATTACAACCCTTTTTAAAGACCTTTTGATCTTTTGAAAAGTGCATGCTATATTAGTGGAGATAGAAAATTGAGATATACCTATGGAGTTGGAATTGAGTCTCTTCATCACAATTACTCACAATAGGGGTAAATTTGGGGGAGTTAGTGTTTCTCAAATCTATCCCAATAAAACAGGTTATTTGTGGCTTATTAATGGTCTTGTATAGAGAAATAATTAGTTGAAACACCATGAAATGAGGTGAAGTTCCAAACAGGCAGCTAATAGAACCCTTATGCCTTGAAAGAGGGAAATTGGTATGAAGGTTAGAGGAGTTCAATTCTATGCTTATTAAATTGTTGGTTATATTCCTAAGTATCCCCTAAAATGTGTTTTAAAACTAAGTTTTGCTTTGCTTGAGGACAAGCAAAAGTTTCAGTTTGGGGGTATTTGATACACTTGAATTGTATAGATGTTTTTAAGCACATTTGTATACTATCTCATAGCATTTAGGCAAGTATTTTCATGCATAGTAGTTGATTTTATTAGTTTTTATAATTTCTATTGTCAAGCCCTTAATTCCATGTTTTCTGCATCAGTTCAGGTGTTTAGGTGAAGCCCCATAGTATAGGAGTGCAAAAGGAAGCCTGGAGAGGTCAAGAGACTGAGTATTGCTGCTGACACAAAGTACACGGGTCATGTAAGCCAAGCCCCAAACCTGTGTAACCTTCTGCCAGAAGAAAGCCAGATAGCCAATGGAGAAACAAAAGTACACGAGTCATGTAATTAGACCTGTGTAATCTACAAGGACCCATATAAGTCTCTGTCGGGCACAAGCTTGAAGAACCTTATGGGAATAAAAGTACACTGTAACACCCCTATTTTTATAGCCCGGTACATTTCACTATTCCGGTGACCGGTGTCGGTCTGGACAATTAAGAGAATTAGAACCACGTCTAAGACACCTAGTTAAGCCCTGAACGCAAATAATTAGTAATTGCCAAATAGTTAAGTATAAAGAAGAAAAACAAAGTATAAAAAGTTAAATGAGCTGGGAGTCACAGCGATGGGTGACCTTCTCAGGAATGACTGCGAGGTCAGTCTAAACTCAAATTTCGAACCTAAAATGTGACGCCGCGGTCCTTAGGACTATTGCGAACATAGTGGAAAAAAGAAAATGACGAAAAAGAATTGTTAAGCAGGTCAAATATTAGGTTAGGGATCCGGAAGAAATATCGAATAACTTACAAACCGGATTGAACCAGCGAGGGGCAATTTGGTCAATTCACCCCTAGAGCTGACTCCTGACCTAACTGTCCAATAAAATTAGAGAAAAAAAATTTTGGGATCAAGAATTAAATTAAAGAACTAATGGAAAAAAAATAAATGAAAAAGAAAAAAGAAAAAAAAAAGGTTTATTTACATCATGCATGACATAAGCATCAAGTAATAAACCTAATATTTAAAAAATTGAAATTGTGAGATAATTACTGAGTTAAAAGACAAAAGAATTAAAAAGAAAATCATCTTCTTTTTTCCTAAGCTCTTTGGCCGTCCCTCTCTCTTGGTTCTCTCTCTCTTCTCTCTCTTTCCCTCCATAACCATGATTTTTCAAGCTTTGAAAGCTTGAATTCAATCTATAAACCCTAGTAAAAACTCTTAGAAAACTCTTAATTAGGCTTTGATAAGAAGTTGAAAGGAAAGAAAGTGAAGAAATTGAAGAAGAATTTGAAGATTGGAAAGTCAAGTGGAGGTAAGTGATTGAATTTGAAAATCTTAGTTTATTTGTTATGTATGTAGCTCACTTAACTTAGAAATTGTGTAAAATCAAACAAAAATAATTGTTGAGGGACCAAACATGAATTTCGGCCAGCTAGGGCTAAGGTTTGAAATGAATGAATTTGGTGGATTTGAATGATTATTTAAAGTGAATGAGCTATATAAACATTAGATATACACTTTGATTGTATTGAATTATGCAAATGTGTAACTAGTGTTTGAGCATGTGAAAATTGGAGAAAAAGATTGAGAATTGATCATTTGATGTAGTTGACCTTATTTGAGTTGAGAAATGGTCAATTGTGACCATTTGTGGTGTGTATGAATTGTTGGAAACAACTTCCAATTCGGATAGGTTAGGGTCAATTTGCAAGCAGCTTGACCTAGGTCCTTTTCAGGGAACAAAACTGAAAATTTACCAACCCAATTGATGTGAGAGCAATTGGGAATGAAAATAGACACAAAATGGCACATTTTTCATTTAGGAATCATGCTTAGAAAGTGACCACAACTTAGTGAATAATTAGACCAAATCCAGAATTGGGCACACTGCCCTGTACAAAATGATCAAATGAACAGTAGTTATGTAAATGACCATAACTTGGTCTAGGAAGGTCCAAATAACCTAAATTTTACACCGAAAGAAAGCTGAGACATAGCCCTACAACTTTCATGAAGAAAACAAACCCAAATTGTGATCATAACCTGTCCAAAAACTCACCTGCAGTTAACCCACAAAAATTGCCAAAATCCAAGAATTGCCCAGAATTCTGGGTAACACCAAATCCGACTAGCCATGTTCAAATGGCCATAACAAGGGCTAAAAAACTCCAAATGGAGTGATTTAGAAAGAGAAATAAAGTTAAGATAATAAGGAACAACTTTTATGAAGAAAACTTTGCCAAATTCTAACAGCAACATGACCAATGGAATAGTACAAAACAGAACACCAATTTGGAAAATTTGAAATTGTGCATAGGAAACTTAAAAATCTAAAGAGCAACTAAAACCAACAAAATTCATAACCAAAATGTGGCATGTGGGTGAAATTGAAATCCCTATACCTATTAAGCATAAGAAAGTTAACAAATTGACTTGAATAGTATCGTAAATAGTAACTCCGAAATGAAAATTTCCAAGAACATTAGTTTAAGCATATTGGGGCTAGAATTAAGAATATATAAATCAATTATTGGATTTATTGCGAAAGAAGATACTGAAACACTATAAATTACGTGTTTCAGCTGAAAAAGACCTGGAAAGGATAGGACAAACTGAGTCAAGGCCTAGAGGCGACTCATATCAGGTTTATGCACAATAAACTTTAATTTATCATTTTCTAATTGAAAAGTTATTTAGTTATGCATTGTGAATTAGTTGTGCTAATTATAAGTTTCGAGAAATGCTGTGTTGCCATTTTATGAATGGAAATTTGAATTGGAAATTGATTTGTGTTTTGCATGAAATGTTGAATAATATGATTTTGAAATTATTTTTGATTCACACTTGGCATGGCAGTCCTTTACTATGTTCCTCCTCCACTTGTGGGGTTGAGTTTGATATTTGATCACTTTCCTCCCTCTCTAGCTTGCCAGTCTGAGGTGAGTTTGGATGAGTACTCATTAGCTAGCTAGCCACCTTCCTCATTGATTTCGATTAGTGGAGCGAGTTTGCCTTGTCGTGGTGTACAACACGGCATGTTTGGAAATTTTGTGTCATGGCCTAAGTTGTATTATTGATTGGCAACACTGTCTTTATTAAATTGTTTGATCAAATTGTGTTATATTAAGCTTTGAAAATTGTGATTTGTTATAAAGGTGATTTGAAAAAAATTGTGAAATATTTAAATTGTGAATTGATAACAAATGTTTTATATTTTGCATTTTTCATTTTATTGTGCACCACTAAGTATTTTTATTACTCAGCGATAGCTTTCTTTGCTATCGCAGATAGAGACAAGGAAAAAGCAGTAGAGTGAGCAACTGATTATTGGGACTACACAGAGGCTTTTGTACGGGTATTTAGTTATACCCTTGTAGTTTATTTTGATGTAAATAGTTTAGTATCATATGTGTTAATACAAAATTGAGCAGTTGTACATTAAAGTTGTAATAATATTATTTTTTATTTTTCTTTTGTAAATTAAGATTTGTGTATGTAAGTTTAATTTAATGCAATGTTTATGAATTATCGAATTGTTTTCAATAATTTTTAAGTTGTGAAGTTTGAGTTGAAATTTGGTTGAATTGTATTAATTTGAGGATATATTGGCGGTTGGGGTTGAGAAATGAAATGAATTATTTGGAAGTATTTTTCATGTGTTTGAAGATCTGTTTTTCCCAATATAAACGGCACTGTTAAAAATTTTCCAAAATTTGCGTAAAAATAAAAATGTACAAAAATTTTAACTAGTTTTTAAACTTTAAGTAAAAGTTTTTAATTCCTACCAAAAGTGCTCGCCACCTTCAAAAAGTAAGAAAATTGTTTTAAAATCCCTTGTAGTATATTTAATGAGTTACCGATAGGCGAAGTACTGTAATTCATGAAATGTACTATGGGATCTTGTTACATCTTACTGAGGGGTAGGGTGTGACATACACGGCCCGTGTAGTTGGCGCAGACCCGTATAACTTTCTGTGCCAATGCAAGACTCCGTCGTTCCACTCCAGCAAGTTACACGACCCTGGGCCATATAGTGACACACGGGCCGTATACTATGCGGCAGCCAGTTTTATAACTCGAATTCTCGCTCTTGTTTTCTGATTCAAATGAGATTCCTAAAGCCTTTTGGACTTAAAATGACCTAACCCTAGAGCAACCATTATAAATAGAAGAGAAAACATCAGAAAGGGTAGGCTCTCTTTTATCTTTTGACAGCACTTTTGAGTAGTTTTGAAGGAGAGAAATCCACACTCTGCACTCTCTCCAGCCGTCTCAAGGAGAGAAACATCAGTACCAAAAGGAGTTTTCCAGCTGAAGCTCCACAAGATCAATGCTGCAAACTCTCTTCGGTTCCTTCATTTCATCTCCTTAGACAGATTTCTATTGTTTTATTTCTTCTACATGATTTTCTTTTTACTATTTTTACCTTTTATTATGATGTTTTTGAACTCACCATGAGTGAGTAGTTTTCTTATTCGGATTTAGGAGAGTAATGCTTGTAATTATTATTATGGATGAACGCTAAGTTTATTTATTGGATTTGAGATTCGTTCCTAGATTTAATTTCTTGTGATCTTAATGCATGCTATGTCTTTGGTGCCCACTTAGCCATGATTGTAAATGTTAATTGAAGGACTGATAGGTGAAAACTAATATTAGAAAATCAAGATCGTGAACCTAGGAATTCTGACCTAGACATAGGCTGATACCTTTGTGGAACTTCAAAATTAGTCAAAGATCTTAAAAGATTTTAATTAATTTGATCACCATGAAAGTCGGGTTTGAGTTAATTAGAATACACCCTAGGTGCCTTGAGAGAGGATTTAGGTAACTTAGGACTGATTTCCATTAAGGAAAACGATCCTCAATTCAGTAAATAAACGAGATAACATCCCTAGTAAGATTTAAGTGTGAAATCTTAATTCCAGAATTGTTTCAAATAAATTATTTTGTTTTAAGTTTACCATTATAGTGTTTAAGGTTAACAAACTTCATTCCTTAAGTATTCGATAGCCTAGACAGTCAAAATTATTGTGTAGATTGGTACTTACTAATCAAATTCCTCGCGGGAACGATACTCTACTCATCACTTTATTACTTGTTAGCAATCTGTGCACTTGCGGGGTTGTAAAACCAGTGAAACATCTTCCCAACCTATCGTGAGGACCCTCTCTCATGGTGCTTAGGTCCTCATCCACTCCCTGGAGAAGAATCGCTCGGTTCGGGGGAATCCTGGCTTGGCCAAGGTCCTGGGTGCCACCATCTGCTTTCATGAAGACCGGAATAGACTGACTCCAGATAGCATTGATGACCTCCTGACTCAGACGATGAGCTTGAGTATAGAGAGCCTTGTGAATCAACATATAATTAGAGAAAAGGCCCATCTCTTGAGACAGGAAATTATAAAGGCAGTTTAGGATGCAGCCTCCGCCAAAACCCAATTTTCATCTGCTCAGGACTACATCACCAAGATAGAAGGTCAGAAAAAATCTTATGAGGATAGGATAGCTAAACTGGAGCGGGAACTCAAAGATGCTCGGGCCTACCGATCTGCCGATGTCACTCGCCTTACCGAGGAGATCAAAGTGAAAGAAGAAGAGGCCGTGGTGAGAGAAGCTGGTGTTTATGTGAATGCTCATGGCGATCTTCTAGCCGAGCTTGTGAGGCGCTATCCTGAGGAAGACTTCTCCTGGATAGTGGATCTTGTCCCTAGAGGTGAAGAGGAGAGTGAGGAGGAGCCTGAGAGAGAAATAGAGGATGATAGAACTGATAATGTACTCGAAGAGAAGGTTAGGGGAGACCCTCCTGCCGAATGACTTGTACATTTTTACTTTGAAATGACTCCAAGTCTTTTTATGTTCAATTTCTTGACAAGATCGGAAAGCATCCAAACTGAATTACCTGAGTACTTAATCAATTAAATGCAGTTAAACATAAAACCCGAGATCGGTTATTAATTATAAAACACTAAGTTACTCCAAGAGATTAGAAAAATATTACACGTGAACATGAGATCAGACGGAGCCATGACCAAATATTGAATGAAACTTTAAAACATTAGAATTGTAATGATTTGAAAATGACTTGAACTTTTTAAGTTCGGAATCATTATTTAGAGACCGGATAAAACCTTAACTTCGTTTGAGGAATATTTGGGCAACTCAAGGGAGATACCTAATCACAACACTATACGGATGGAATTTTGAGGTATTTGTACATAGAGAGATAGGAAAATAACAACATGCAAGATTGGATGGTCCGGAGATCCAATATCAATTCGAACACATCTGATAAAGGCCAAGGGATCGGAAAGCAATCCAACTTGAATGCGAGATCGATTTACTCCGAAGACAAACCATTGGTGAGTTTGGAAAAGCTACCTGTGATTGGGTCATCCGTCGAGAACGAATAACATAATGAAGTTTCAATTTTAAAGGAACCTTACATGTGAGGGTCGACCAAAATATGGTATCTACAATCATCATATCCTAAAATTCTTCATGGCTGTCGAAAATGGAGAGTTGCCCTAACATGCACATATTTGTTCAATTTCTCAATTTCCTAGCATAATTCATGTTACTAACACAAAATCTAAAGAAAAGGAAAAGAAATAGGCACTAACCTTTGTGTGAGCAATTCCCTAGCTTGCAAAACTTCTTGATTTTTCTTTCTTTTTTCTACCTAAAGCTTGCTCTAGTTGCAAGGAGGAGTTTTAGTTAAAGGAGCAAGTGATTTTAGGGGGTGTTTATAAGGAAAGTTTAGTGAGAAGGGAAGTCATCAATGGAGTTCTCTCTCTCTCAAGCAATCCAGCCAGCTGAAGATGAAGAAGGAAATCTGATTTTTTTTTTCTTCAATTTTTATCTCTTTTAATGGTTTTAAGATGGCTTGTTACATTATGATTGGTGGGAGCTTTTTAAATGACATCATTATGATGTCATAATTAGGTATTTAATTCACTTTCTTTCTCTTTCTTTTCTATTCATTTTTAATTAAATTTTTAGCAATATTTATACATATTTTATGTCATATAATTTATTTACTTAATTGGACAAGTTGGTCAAAAATCATCTCTGAAGGTGAAATGACCAAAATGCCTTTCGTTTAGCTTATTGAGCTAAAATTGTCTGTACCAATTAATAAAATTTTTTAAGCATTTTCTTGTTATTCTAATGCCATCGAAACCACATTGACTCTTTTCTGGAGTCCCAAAAATTATTTCACAGAATTTCTCTCGAGTTTAGGGCTACTAGCTGTCCTCACAGCAACTTCCCATTAGGTCACCCATCGCTAGGGCTATGGCTCATTTAACCTTAATATATATTTTATTTCCAAAATTTTTCTTTAATTTTTCTTGACATTATTTGGGCTATTTATGACTCCTCACTCTAGTTTAAATATAGTTCCAAACATTCTGGCTATCCGGACCGACATTAGTCACTGAAACAGTAGAATGTACGGACTAGCTAAAGTGAGGGTGTTACAGTTATTGGAAGTTGTGATAATAGGCTAGTGGGGAGAAAAAGGTGCAAGTTGTAACACCCAAGCCCTAGCTACAGCTAGAGTAGTATGTATATGCCCCCGAGACACAGCCAAGAGTATATCTCAAGGGTTAACAATTTCTCTTATAAATCTTGATTTCCTTATTTCTAATTATACTACATTTTACGAAGAAACAGCAGAAAATTTAAAAATATCAAATTTATTTAAGTCATAAGAAAATAAAATTTATAAGTTTTCCATTTGTTTGGAAATTTCTCAAACAATGAAATTTAATTTTAAATTTAAGGCAGAATCTGACGAAGTTTTCCTTAAAATTTTGGAGTAACCTGTTAAAATGCCTATCAATATTTATCATATTACTCCAAAACACATATGAAACCTATGTGGTTTCATTCACAACCCATCTCACAATAACCATGATTTAACAACCATCTTGTCACACCTTACCCCTTCGTAAGGCATAACATGATCTCGTAGTATACCTAATGAATTACCAAACTTCGTTTATTGATAACCCATTAAATGCACTACAAAGGATTTTTAAACCTTTTCTTATTTCTTTTTATAGTGGTGAGCACTTTTGACAGGTGTTAAACTTTCTTTAACTGAAGTGAAACCAAATAACAAATTTGAAGTATTAATAGATTCTATAAAAATTTTGGCAGAGTGTCATTTGTATTTTGAACAAAATAGTTCTTAAAAAACCTGTAAAAAAATACTTCCAATATATTTGCTCAATCCCAAACTTCAATGTGGTTCAACACAAATCAATTTTCTCAACATTTATCAAACTCAATTCAACATTAATTTCCAGTAGTTCCAAAAGCTAAGATAAGAGAAATATATTACAACATTTTTACAAGCCAAAATAATTTATAACTTTAGTTTACAACTGCTCAATACCAAGTACAATATATACATACAGTTCACATACATTACAACAAAAATTACAAGGAGGTGGTAACACTTTTGGCAACTAGGGCACAGTGAGCCAACTAGAGTAGAGTGGTGCACCAGTCAGGGTGTACACCATGCGCCAGAGGGATGAAGTTGAGACATCAGATGTTGTAGTTGGTACTTTCTCCATTTTTGATGGAGATGTATAAGTGCTGTTTGACCCTGGTTCTACACATTCTTATGCTAGTGCCAGTATTGCATGCTCTATTGCTATTCCTTGTGTGAAATTGGATTATGATGTGCTAGTGACTAGTCCTTTAGGACAAGAGGTTAGGGTGAACAAATTGTATAAGGATTGTCCTTTGATGATCCAAGGACATACATTCCTGTCAGACATAATTGACATGCCCTTCCGAGATTATGATATCATATTGGGCATGGATTGGTTAGCCAGGCATCAAGCCATGATCGACTGTAAACTGAAGACAGTCACTTTTGGTCTTCCTGAGTATGCAGACGTAGTGATACACGGGGAGAGGTAGTTATTGCCATCCAACATCATTTCAGCTGCACTTGCTAGAAAGATGATTAGAAAGGGATGTGAAGCTTATCTAACTCATGTGATAGACACCCAGGTGGGGAGTCCAGATCTTAAAGATATTCCTACGATATGGGATTTTCTGGATGTCTTTCCGGAAGAATTACCGGGATTGCCTCCAGAAAGAGAGGTGCAATTTGAAATTGAGACTATGCCTGGTGTGGAGCCAATCTCCATCACTCCTTATAGGATGGCACCTGTTGAGTTGAAAGAGTTGAAGGTGCAATTGCAGGAATTGTTAGATAAGGTTTTCATCCGCCCTAGTGTGTCACCTTGGGGAGCACTAATATTATTTGTGAAGAAGAAGGACGGTACTCTCTGCCTATGTATAGATTACAGACAGTTGAATAAGGTGACCATAAAGAATAGATATCCTCTGCCACGGATCGATGATTTGTTTGATCAGTTGAAGGATGCAACTGTATTCTCCAAAATTGACTTGAGATCAGGCTACTACCAGTTGACGGTACAGGAGTAAAGTATTCCTAAAACTGCCTTTAGGACTCGGTATGGCCACTATGAGTTCTTGGTAATGCCATTCGGGTTGACTAATGCTCCAGCTGCTTTTATGGGCCTGATGAACACTATCTTCAGGCCATATTTGGACCAGTTTGTTAGGGTGTTCATTGATGATATTTTGGTGTACACAAAGTATGTAGAGGAACACGATAAACACTTGAGGATTGTATTGCAGACTTTGAGGGAGAAGCAGTTGTATGCCAAACTATCGAAATGTGAGTTTTGGCTAAAGGAGATTACATTTTTGGGGCATATTGTATCTGGAGAGGGTATCTAGGTGGATCCTAGCAAAGTAGAAGCCATTCTTAATTGGAAGCCACCTAGAAATGTCACAGAAGTTCAAAGTTTCCTTGGTTTAGCTGGGTATTATCGAAGGTTTGTGAAGGGATTCTCCATGCTAGCATCTCCACTGACCAAGCTACTTAGGAAGGATGTAAAATTTTAGTGGACTGATCGGTGCTAGGAAAGTTTTGATGAGTTAAAGAGGTGTTTAACTGAAGCTCTAGTCTTAACCTTGCCCACTTTGGGTAAGGAGTATACCATATATAGTGATGCTTCTCATAATGGATTAGGCTATGTGTTGATTCAAGATAGAAACGTCATTGCCTATGCTTTACACCAGCTTAAACCGCATGAGAGGAATTATCCTACACATAACTTGGAGCTAGCAGCCATTGTTTTTTCCTTGAAGATCTGGAGACATTACTTGTATGGAGAGAGATGTTATATACACACAGATCATAAAAGTTTGAAATACTTGGGCACACAGAAGGAGTTAAATTTGAGGTAAAGAAGATAGTTAGAGCTGATAAAAGATTATGATTGCTCGATAGACTATCAACCTGGAAAGGCAAATGTTATGGCTGATGCTTTAAGTCGCAAGACTATGGCTGGTTTGAGGGTTTCTCCTTTGTCCATGGTGCATGAATTAAGGGCATTGCATGCTAATTTGGAGATTAATGAAGATAGGCAGATGGTAGCTACTTGGCAAGTGAAGCCAATGCTGGCAGAACAAATTAAAGCAGTTGCACAGAAGGATGATAAGTATGTGAAGTTGATGGAAGAGGCTCGGGATGGCAAGAAACTAGAATTGTCAGTAAATGATGAGAGCTTGTTGTTATATAAGGGCAGAATGTGCATTCCTGAGAATGTTGAACTGAGATAGACCATTTTAAAGGAAGCACATGATTCACCTTTTGCAATGCACCTCGGTGGAACCAAAATGTACAGAAGTGTGAAAGAGCACTATTGGTAGAGAGGAATGAAGAAAGACATTACAGAATATGTTGCCAAATGCCTAACTTGTCAGCAAGTAAAGGCAGAACACCAAGTGCCTACAGGGTTGCTACAGCCATTGCCAATTCCCGAGTGGAAATGGGAAAGAATCACTATGGATTTTGTGACAGGACTTCCACGTACACAAAAGAATCATGATGCAGTTTGGGTTATTATTGATAGATTGACCAAGTCTGTAGACTTTTTGCCAGTGAGGATGGATTACAGCCTGGAAAGATTGGCCAAAATGCACATTGATGATGTTGTGAGGTTACATGGAGTGTCAGTGTCTATTGTGTCGGACAGAGACCCAAGGTTCACTTCTAGATTCTGGAGTAGTCTCCAAAAAGCCCTAGGAACTAGATTGAACTTCAGTATAGTACTCCATCCATAGACAGACGGGCAATCTGAAAGGATCATTCAGATTTTGGAGGATATGCTTCGGGCTTGTGTGATTGAGTTTAAAGGGAGTTGGGACACACACTTGCCTTTAATTGAATTTGCCTACAGCAACAGTTATTAGTCAAGCATCGAGATGCCTCCATATGGAGCACTTTATGGCAGAAAGTGTATAACTCCCTTGTGTTGGGATGAAGTGGGCGAGAGGAAATTGATTGGCCCAGAATTAGTGCAGCAGACGGAAGAAAAGTATAAGCTCATTAGAGACAGACTCAAAGTTGCAACGGATAGACAAAAGTCCTACATTGACCTAAAGAGAAGAGATATTCAGTACAGTGTGGGTGACAAGGTGTTCTTGAAAGTTTCCCCATAGAAGAGGATCATGAGGTTTGGTAGAAAGGGGAAACTAAGTCCTCGCTTCATTGGACCGTATGAGGTTCTAAAAAGAGTGGGTCCATTGGCATATAGACTTGCATTGCCTCTGGAGTTGGAAAAGATTCACAATGTCTTCCATGTCTCCATGTTAAAGAGGTACATATCAGACCCCTCTCACATTTTGCCAGTAGAGGAGATTAAGGTGAATCCAGACCTGACATATGATGAAGAGCCCATAAAGATCTTGGCATATGAGGTAAAACAGCTGAGGAACAAACATATAACTCTAGTCAAAGTGTTGTGGAACCATCATTCAGGCTAGAAGGCTACATGGGAGCGTGAGGAGGACATGAAGAGACAACAGCCACAGCTATTCAGAGATTGAGACCAGGTAAATTTCGATGACAAAATTTATTTTTAAGGAGGCGAGAATTGTAACACACCGAACCTCCGAGTTATGAATAGTACCATTTTTGGTCTGTGACTAGTACTATTCAAAGACATTTTGAGGATAAAAAATAAATAGAAAATTAATTGAGATAGACACAATAAAAATTCAAGTGACCCAAAAATATTAGGACTCACCGGGTATATTGTAAAAAAGGGATTATGACCCGATAAGGGGCATTTTAGTTAATTCACTTTAAGAGTTGATTTTTGACCAAAATGTCAATTTAATTAAATGAAAATAGAATATTGAATTATGAAGAAATATTGAGGGAAAAATTAGAGTAAAAGTGAAAAGAAAATAAAAGGCAAAAATCTAGAATTTTAAATTACATTTTTGACCTAATAAAAAAGTTAAGGGACCAATGGGCTTTTGACAATTAAACTTAATTAACTAATTAAAAGAAATAAAATGGGTATGAAAGAAGACAAACCCTCCCTTTTATTCTCTATGTGCCACCACCGATCTTCCCTCTCCCTCTCTTTTCTTTTCTCTTTTTCTCCAATCTTCTTCCACCATTGTTTTCCCTTCCAAGTCTTGATTCACTTCAATTCCCTTCATAAATTCTATAGCCCACTAAAAGAAAACATCAAAGAGATCTTTGATTGAGAGATTAAAAACAAGAAGAGCAAGATTTGGAAGAGATTGGAAGTGGAAAAAATCATCAAGTGAGGTAAGCTCTCTCTTTCATGCTTGATTAACCAAATATGCTTTGAATCAAGTTTGTGTGCAATGAATTTACATGAGAAAGCATGAAATTTCATAAGAAAATGAAAGAAAACATGTATGGAATCTAAACTAAGTTTTTGGCCAAAATTGGAGAAAAGTTAGGGTTTGATGTCTTTGAATGAAATTTATGATGAGATTAAGCTTAGTTGAAGTAGTATACATGATTGGGGCAAAGAAATTGCATGAAATGTGTATAAATTTAATTAATGGAGATTAGGGTTCATGGGAAAATTGGAGTTTTGGTGCTAGAGAGTGAAATTGGTATGTGTAGTGTTAAATTATGGTCATTTGAGGTTTATTTAATTTGAATTGACATTGGGTTGATGAATGGAGGTAATGAAATGGCAGGATTAGGGAAAATTGCAAACTTTGGTGTTTGAAAATTGTGGGGTTTGTGCTAGGAAGTGCCATTGATGTGTCAATGCTAAATTATAGTCATTTTAGGTGAATTAAATGTAAATTGAGGTCGGTTAGTGGGAATAATTGAAGAAATGAAAAATTTGAACCTAGGGCAGAATTTGCACACTGAGTTCAGTGTGTTTGACAGCCCATAAATTGAGCTACACAACTCTAATTGGTGTGAAACTAATTGGAAATGAAACTTAAGACATAGGGCTAGAATTTTTGTGAAGATACCCTACCCCGAAAATGACCTTAAGCTATTCAAAATGAGCCTTGAACTTAGACACAAAATTCTGGAACCAGCAGAATTTGACCATATGAACAGTAAAATTTGCATGGCCATAACTCTCTCTAGAAAACTCTGATTTAGGCGATTATTGAACCGATGGAAACCTAAGACATAGTAGAACATTTCATATGAAGAATTTGAGGCCAAATTATGGACTTAACCCAATCAAATTGCTGAGCAAAATAGAATCTGCAGAACTGCATATTTACCATATGAACAGTAAAGTTTGCATGGCCATAACTCTCTCTAGAAAACTCCGATTTAGGCGATTCTTGAACCGCTGGAAACCTAAGACATAGTAGAACATTTCGTATGAAGAACATGACCAAATTATGGACTTAACTTGATCAAATTGCTGAATGAAGTTGGATTAATAAATCTGCCATAATTGAATCTGTAGCATGAACAGTAACGTGAACAGTGATCGTGTTTTGGGCATAGCTTGAGCTACACAGCTCCGAATTAGGCAATTCAAAAAGGAAAATAAAGTTAAGACCTAGATGAAAAATTTTCATGTAGAACATCTCACCAAATTATGATCGAAACTAGGTAAAAATTGGGTTCAAATATTTGGGCACTAAGTTGTCCAAAACCAAAATTTTCTAAAATTTCCAAAGCTAACTTGGGATGTGACACCCCTTACCCGTCTACAGTGTAGCTGAGCAAGTTATGTCACCCAGTGTATCGGAGCACCAATTTATGTTTCTATTTACAATTTATCCCTTTTAATTCATTTATTTATAATTTTGATAAATCAGAATTTTTTCACAAATTTTATAGAAAATCCGGCAGAGTGCTGGCTGTAAATTGAAAAAACAGTTCTTCTGAACCTATTTAAAAACACTTCCAATATAATTTCCAAATCCAAACTTCATTATACACATTTCAAATCAATCTCAAAATCTCAATCTCAAATCATAATACTATTTTCAAAACTTTTCTGTTCACTTCATTACTTGAAGCATATTCATAAATATTTCTCAACATTTCATTTATCAACATACATTATGCAGAAAATTTCAATAATATGAAATTTCATATATTTACATTAATACATAATTACAAGAGTTTATAGTTACAATCCAAACTAATACAAAATGCCAAAATACAAAATGCTCCCAAAATCCCATGTCCTACCATATGCATTGCAGGTGTGAGGTGACTCAGGATTCCAGATGCAAATCTGAAGGCTCACTCGGTCTGATGTGAGCTGGGCTCACCAGCTAGGTCTCCAGTACCTGCGCGTGACAAAAGCAACGCACTAAGCAATTCTGCTTAGTGGTGACAATATAAAATTAAATAAAATAAAATGAATATGCAGAATGTGTGTTTGCATTTTTGGTAGACTTAACTTCTGATATTATTTGCATTATTATTCGATTAAAATTTGGTAAGGTTTATTATCATTGCCCGAGTAACCCATACTAATTGACTGGACTGAATAAATGGGTAAACTGGTACTGGGTACTAAGTACCTCAGACCATCACACCATCGGTCACATTGTGTCTTCCGGTGTGCAATAGAACAGCTAATAAGCTGTAATAATTATCGCGGTTAAAACCCAAGTGTAATAATTCAAATAACATAGCCAAAGGCTATTATGTCACAGAATGGCATGGAAAGCCATGAAACACAGAATGGCATGAAGCCATATGTAGTACTGCTAACAGAACCCTATTGGTATGCCAAGCTATCCAAACCAATCTTGTTAGGTATACTAGGGCATTTTACACTTTTAAGTTTCACAATTTTTGAAATTTAAGTTTTAATGTTACTATTCCATTCATTGATCAACAAAAATGTTGACTTTTGCATAGGAAATAGGTACATTGGTTCCAATATCATCAACATACCACATTTTGCATTCAAAATTTGTTGGTATTGGTTGCCAATACCATTTCTAAGCTTAATGTTGGGCAGAATTTTCAATTTTTATGCCTTGTATTTACTGTTCCATTGGTCAATTTTGCAATGGGAATTTGGCAAACTGATCAACATGAAAGTTGTTCCTTATTTTGTCTAGTTGCATTTTCTTTTTTGAATCACTCCATTTGGAGTTTTGTAGCTCAAGTTATGGCCCAAAAACCACAACTGGCCGGATTAAAATTTTGTCCAGAATTTCTGGACTGACCATATCTACAGTGTAATGAACAGTGAGTGCAACTCACTTGCTAAATATGTTGTGGTCATAATTTGGGTTAGGTTTCTTCATGAAAGTTTTTGGTCTATATCTCATCTTGTTGCTGGTAAAATTTCAAGTCAATTAGACCTTTCTACACTGATTTATGGCCTAATGACCAAATATTGTTCATTTGGTCATTTTGCCCAAGCAGACTGCAGGTCACCCGGATTAGGGCAAGCTTTTGGTCCACTTGGTTTGGTTTTATGGGCATGGTTTCTTCACCAAAGTTGTGCCATTATGTGTCTAGTTTCATGTCCAATTGGCCTTGCACCAATTGAATTTCTACAATTCAAGTTATGGCTGCCCAAACCTGCTAGACTCATGTCCAATTCTGCAGGTCACCATGGGTAGCCACACCAAACCCAAACTTCACTACTTAACACACTTCATTGTTTATTTAAACAGAACCAAATGATCACTAATTGGCCATTAAAACCTATTTTCATCATAACATGGTCAAAGTCCCATTTCTCCACCCCAAACCCTAACTCAAACATTACCACACATGCATTTTCACTTCATTTCATCAATTCACTTAGTAGATACATATTGTGGGCAGCCATAATAACCTTTTAACTTCATTAAACTCAACACAATCAAACCCTAACCATGACTGCCGAAAATAAGGGATGGCATACAAGTGGTATTTAGCAATTTTCCTTTGTAATTCTTACTCATACATAGTCTTTAAACATGTATTCAAAGTAAAAATTAAGGTTAGGTCACTAACCTCTAAGAAGTGAGCTTTCCAACTTGCTAAAGTTCTTCCTTTCCTTTTCTTTTTGCTTCCAAAAGACTCACCAAGATGATAGAACAATTTTTTGTGTTGGGAAATTTAGGTTTTAATGGATGGAAACCCAAGAAATCAAGCTTGGTAAAGCTTGGTTATGGAGGGCTATGGTGAAGGTGTGTGACGGCAAAGAGAGAAAGAAGAAGGGAGTTCTATTTTTTTTTCTTCATTTTCCAGCCCATTTTAACTCTGTTAAATAAAGTTATGCCATGTGTCAACTTTGGATTGGGTGGGAGAACTTTAATGACATCACTATGATGTCATAAGTCCATTTTCCTTCATTTTCTCTTCATTTCTTGTCTATTTAATTGCAATTAAATTTTTAACAAAATTTATTCATATTTTATGTTATATAAATTATTTTTTTAACTTGACAAGTTGGCCAAAAATCATCTCTGAAGATGAAATGACCAAAATGCCCTCCGTATGACTTAACGGGCCAAAATTGTCTATATCGATTGAAAAATTTTTCTAAGCATTTCCTTGGCATTCTAATGCCATAAAAACCTCAATAACCCTTCTCTGGAGTCTCAATAATTATTTTATAATTTTTCCCCCGGGTCTAGGGCTCCTAGTTGCAAGAACCGCAACTTCTCACTGGGTTACCCATCGTTAGGGCACCGGCTCATTTAACTTGGTTGTATTTTATTTCTAAATTTTTTCCTAAATTTTTCTTATTAATATTTGAGTTAATTATGGTTCCTCACTTTAGTTTAAATATTTTTCCAAATGTTCTAGCTGTCCAGACCGACATTGGTAACCAGAACAGTAGACTTTACAGACTAGCTAAAGTGAGGATGTTACAACTCTTCCCCTCTAATAAAAATTTCGTCCTCAAAATTTACCTGATGCAAACAGTTGAGGGAACTGTTGCCTCATCATCTCTTCACTTTCCCAAGTTGCCTCTTTATTGTTGTGGTGCCTCCAAAGCACTTTCACCAGTGGAATTTGTTTATTTCTTAGTTCCTTCACTTCCCGAGCTAGGATCTGTATAGGTTCTTCTGTATATGTCAAGTCCGATTGGATCTCAATCTCTTCCATGGAAATGACATGTGAAGGATCTGAGCAATATCTTCTCAGCATAGAAATATGGAATACATTATGAATTTTATCCAGTTCTGGTGGTAAAGCTAGCCGATAGGCCACTGGTCCTACACGTTCAATGACTTCATATGGGCCAATGAACCTAGGGCTTAACTTTACCTTTCTTCCAAATCTCAGTACTTTCTTCCATAGTGAGACTTTGAGAAACACCTTATGGCCAACTGCATACTCTATCTCTTTTCTCTTCAAGTCGGCATAAGATTTCTGTCTATCTGAGGCAACCTTCAGGTTAGTTTTGATTATCTTCACTTTCTCCTCAGTTTGTTTCACCAAGTCTGGTCCTACCAGCTTATCTTCACCCAATTCAGTCCAACACACTGGGGTTCTACATTTCCTCCCATACAGTGCTTCATACGGAGCCATTTGAATGCTAGCTTGGTAGCTATTGTTATATGCAAAATCTACCAGTGGGAGGTATCTATCCCAACTCCCCTCAAACTCAATGACACAACTCCTTAGCATATCCTCCAGGATCTATCACATAATTCAAATTGTTACTATCATTTCAATTTATTAATTGCAAAAATTCAATTAGTTCTTAGGTTTACCTGGATTACTCGTTCTGTCTGTCCATCCATTTAAGGATGAAAAGCCGTGCTAAAATGGAGTTGTGTGCCTAAGGCTTCTTGCAACTTTTTCCAGAATCTCGATGTAAACCTTGGGTCTCGGTCAGATATGATGGAAAGTGGGATTCCATGGAGTCTAACTATCTCACTGATATACAATGCTGCTAGCTTTTCCAGTGAGTAGTCAGTCCTAACTGGCAAAAAATGTGCTGACTTCGTTAATCTATCTACTATCACCCACACTGCATCATGCTTCTTTTGGGTGAGAGGTAGGCCAGTAACAAAATCCATAGTGACCCAGTCCCATTTCCATTCAGGTATGCTTATAGGCTATAGCAATCCTGATGGAACTTGATGTTCTGCTTTAACTTGCTGACATGTCAAACACTTAGTCACATAGTCAGCTATATCCTTCTTCATACCAGGCCACCAATAATGAGGCTTCAAATCATTATAAATTTTCGTGCTTCCTGGGTGCATGGCATAAACACTAGTGTGTGCTTCTTTCAGAATACTAGTCTTCAGTTCCCCATCATCTGGTACACACACTCTTCCTCTGTAGTACAGACACCCATCTGCTTTCACCTCATATTAAGTTTCCTTTCCCCCTGAAATTTTACCCACAATGGTCATTCATTTTTCATCTGCCCTCTGCTCATCTTGTATCTGTTGTAGCAGGGTTGGCCTCACTTGTAACTCAGCCAAAATAGCTCCATCTTGAGCTAAGGACAGACAGGCATTTAGTGATCTTAAAGCCGTGATAGACTTTCTGCTCAAGGCATTAGCAACTATATTTGCCTTCCCAGGATGATAATCTATCACACAATCATAGTCCTTTAGGAACTCAATCCATCGCCTCTGTCTAAGATTGAGCTCCTTCTGGGTTGGCAAATATTTTAGACTCTTGTGGTTGTTAGTAGTATGCCCTAGAGCATATCATTTAGTATGTATCTTGTACATATTTTTATTAATAAAAGGCATTTCCACTTTTCCGTTTACATAATATATTTATGTGTAATATAAAAGGTCCATTGATATTTTGTTAGAAATATTATTCTTAAGTTGTTAAGAATATGAGTGACAATATTTCTAGCACAAATTATCATAAATAGGTTCACAATCGAGGATACTTCATAATAAGGACATGACTTATCCAGAAAGATTGTATTCATGTTTGTTCCCAAGTTATTTATATGAGATATAAATAAGATGGAATGGTGAGTCTCATGCCATATAACAAACATGATAGGCACTTATAAATGATAAGTAGGCCGAACCAGTGACACTTATGACAAACACATGGAGTTTACTCTTGTCAATGTTTTGTCATAAATCATATCAGTGCATATAATCTTTAGACCTGAGATAGCACAGTTATCTTGTATATAGGTAGTTTGAGTTTGATACTGCTTTCATACTTGTACTGTGTATGGGTATATGGGCATCTATTGGCTCCTACTAGTTATATATGGAGGTAGGTGTTGATCAAGATGGAATCTGCTCCTCTAGGCAAATAGAGATAAAATCCTATGTTCATTTAATTGTTCTTGATGTTTCAAGTTCCTGGCCAGGACAGATAGATTTATTGTAAAAGAGTTTACGATGAGAAAATCTTTTAATCAAGAACTGAATTAAAAGAGAACATAATATTCATAGCAAATGGAGTTTGACATAAACCATGACTCGGCTTGAGTTGGGATTTTATGAGAGAGATTCTAGTGCATGGTAACATATGATTATAGGTTCATTTAAGGTAAACCTTATTACTAATTAGGTGGCCATGGCATGCTATGCTAGGTGTTAACCATGGTCTATGAGGTTCATAAAATGATTTAGAGAAATCATTTATGGTAAGAAAGAGTTCTGATGATATTAAGAGTTGATATCATGTCTCATTGCCAATTAGTGATGAGCCTAGTAAGTCACACACATACACAAGTTATCACCTATTTAAATATGATTTAATTAATTAATTAAAGAGTTTAATTGATTAATTAAATAGGTTTGGTTTGCAATTAAATTGCAAAGTCCCTAGCATGACTTGAAACCAAATCTAGATTATTGGATGTGTAGTATAAATTAAATTTATATTTAAAGTGTTTAAATATGAATTTAATTGATGAGAAATTAATTAATAGAGATTAATTAATTAATTTATATTTGATATAAATTAATTAGAAGAAGAAAATAATTATTTTGGGTTAAGAACTCAAAATTAAGACACAGGGGCATTTTGGTCATTTCACAGTGTGACACGTGGCACCATGAGATGGTGACACATGGGATTACACATAAGCTTGCCAAATGTTTTTTAATCATGTAAGATGATTAAAATCAAGATTAAATATAGGTTTGACACTTGGCACAATGTGATTGGGTCACTTAAACCTAGAGCTAATCAAAGGGTGACATGTAGCAAGGGTTTAATGTGTTAACCTAGCTATTTAAGTGTGGTTATGAAAAAAAAATAACCAGCAGCCACTCCCCTCCTTTTTCATGCCACTTTGAGGGTTTTCATCTATTCTTCTTCATCTCTCATCAATTCAAAGAGATTAATCATCAATGTCTTGAATTAAGAACGCTAGAAATTGTTTCTAGTGTCCTGTTTACATCTCTAATATCTTAAAAGGCAAAACTTGAATTTCTAATTAATAGAAAAAGCTTTAGAAGCTGTTGAAGGGCTGCCATAGGTGTTCTTGGTGTGGACAAGCTAGAGGGACAACATCTGGTGTCCTGAAGATGAATCTCAAAGGCGCAGACACGCTGCAGTACATCAAGAGGTTAGTGTAATCATTCTTGATTTAATCTAGGGTTCTAAAATTAATCTGATTAATTTTAAAATCTTAAATGGCAAATACAGATCCAAAAACATATTAAAAGAGTTTTAATATGTTATTTATCATTGAAATCAAATAGATAAAAATAAATCTTGCATGGTGCATGTGACCCTAGGTGAAAATTTTTGAATTCAATGGTATAAACTTGTGTTTTTCACGCTTTCGTTCCTTCAGTGGTCTGTATAGATGTAGCATTTTTCACCATATAAATAATGCTCCATATCTTCAGTGCGAAGATAATTGCTGCTAACTCCAGATCATGAGTAGGGTAGTTCTGTTCATATGGCCTTAACTGCCTGGAAGAATAGGCGACCACTTTCCCCTCTTGCATCAATACACACCCTAGCCCATTATGCGAGGCATCACTGTAGACCACAAAGTCTTTTCCTGACACTTGCTGTGTTAACACTGGTGCTTCAGTCAACATAGCCTTCAGCCTCTCAAAACTGGCTTGGCACTTGTCGTTCCAGTCAAATTTCACATTTTTGTACAACAACTTGGTCATTGGAGCAGCTATAAGAGAGAACCCTTTCACAAATCTTCTGTAATACCCAGCTAGCCCCAAGAAACTTCTGACCTCAGTTGTATTTCTGGGAGGCTTCCATTCCATCACTGCTTCTATCTTTTTGGGATCCACTCTAATCCCCTCGGCTGATACTATGTGTCCAAGAAAGGAGATTTCACTCATCCAGAAGTCACACTTGGACAGCTTAGCATACAGCTTCTTTTCTCGCAGGGTTTACAGAACAATCCTCAAATGTTCATCATGTTCTTCCCAGGTCTTGGAATACACTAGAATATCATCAATAAAGACCACTACGAACTGATCTAGATATGGATAGAAGATACGGTTCATAAGGTCCATAAATGCTGTTGGTGCATTTGTTAACCCAAACGACATTACTAAAAATTCATAGTGCCCATACGGGGTTCTGAATGCAATATTTCACACATCTGCATTCTTTACCCTCAATTGATGATACCCTGATCTGAGATCAAATTTTGAAAATACACTGGCTCCCTTCAACTGATCAAACAGATCGTCAATTCTGGGCAATGGATATTTATTCTTCACAGTTACTTTGTTCAACTGCCGGTAATCAATACACAATCTCAAGGTTCCATCCCTCTTCTTCACAAATAGCACCAGAGCTCCCCATGGTGACACACTGGGGCGTATGAACCCCTTATCAAGCAACTCTTGCAACTGAGTTTTCAACTCCCTCAATTCAGTGGGTGCCATCCTATAAGGAGTAATAGAAATGGGTGATGTACCCGGCATTACCTCAATAGCAAACTCGACTTCCCTTTCTGGTGGTAAACCAGGCAACTCTTCAAGAAATACATCTGGGAAGTCTCTTACTGTGGGTATATCACACAAGCTTGGCTTAGCTTGCTTAGTCTCAACCACATGTGCTAGGTAAGCTTTACAGCCTTTTCTCATCAATCTTCTTGCAACTGTGGCTGAGATAACATTGGACAGAAAATCTGTCCTTTCACCCACAACAGTGTTCTCATTACCCTCAGAAGTTTTCAGAGAAATCCTCTTCAATTTGCAATCAACTATTGCCTGATGACGTGACAACCAGTCCATACCCAAAATCACGTCAAACTCATGGAAGGGCAACTTAATTAGGTCTGCCGAGAATTCATACTCCTGAATCCTCAACGGGCAACTTTTATACACCTTATTCATTACCACACTGTGGCCTAGTGGATTTGTGACCAGAATGTCTTGATCACTCTCCTCTACTGGAACTCCCCTCTCTGCGGGTAGTTTGATGCAAATGTAGGAATGAGTGGATCCTGGATCCACCAATGCATGCACAGAAGTGTTGTAGAGGGAAAATGTACCCCTGATGACATCTGGGGTATCTTGCTCATCCTGAGCTCTAATGGCATAGGCCCTGGTAGGTACTCTAGTATCTGGCCTCTCAGCTGACTCAGATGTAGGCCTCAGTGATGGACCAGCTACCTCAGGTTTACCGGGCTTCCTACCCCTTTGTGGTGCAGGAGCAGGTCTGTCAGATTGTGTTGGAGCAACTGTAGTAGTCCTCTTCGGACAATTCTTGATTTGATGTTCTGTCGATCCACACCGTAAGCATGCACCGGTCACTCACCAACAATCCCCCTTATGCCACTTCTGACAGTACTGACAAGCAGAAGATGCTGGGGCTGGTCCCCTAAACACTGTCCTTGGAGAGCTGCCCACTGATGGTGTGGATTGGCCTCTCCTAGGTGTGAACTGTGGTCTGGGCCCCTGAGACTGACCCTGACCCTGTGGTGGTCCTGAACTCTGAGCAGGAGGACCCTTACTCTTCTTAATGGGAGAAGAAAATGCACTGGACTGACCCGAACCCCTCTTCTGTTATCTTTCCCTTCTATTTTGTTCATTTATTCTGACCCTTTCCACTTTTGATGCAGCATCTACTAGCTTAGCAAAATCAGTAATCTCCAATGCTGTGATCATGACTTTGATGTTGTCATTGAACCCTTCTTCAAACCTTCTGCACCTCTCTACCTCTGTATGTTAGTAGTATGCCCTAGAGCATATCATTTAGTATGTATCTTGTACATAATTTTATTAATAAAAGGCATTTCCACTTTTCCGTTTACATAATATATTTATGTGTAATAGAAAAGGTCCATTGATATTTTGTTAGAAATATTATTCTTAAGTTGTTAAGAATATGAGTGACAATATTTCTAGCACAAAGTATCATAAATAGGTTCACAATCGAGGATACTTCATAATAAGGACATGACTTATCCAGAAAGATTGTATTCATGTTTGTTCCCAAGTTATTTATATGAGATATAAATAAGATGGAATGGTGAGTCTCATGCCATATAACAAACTTGATAGGCACTTATAAATGATAAGTAGGTCAACGGTGACACTTATGACAAGCACATGGAGTTTACTCTTGTCAATGTTTTGTCATAAATCATATCAATGCATATAATCTTTAGACCTGAGATAGCACAGTTATCTTGTATATAGGTAGTTTGAGTTTGATACTGCTTTCATACTTGTACTATGTATGGGTATATGGGCATGTGTTGGCTCCTACTAGTTATATATGGAGGTAGGTGTTAATCAAGAAGGAATCTGTTCCTCTAAGTAAATAGAGATAAAATCCTATGTTCATTTAATTGTTCTTGATGTTTCAAGTTCCTGGCCAGGACATATAGATTTATTCAGAAAAGAGTTTCTGATGAGAAAATCTTTTTAATCAAGAACTGGAATTAAAAGAGAACATTATATTCATAGCAAATGGAGTTTGACATAAACCATGACTCCAGCTTGAGTTGGGATTTTGTAACAGAGAGATTCTAGTGCATGGTAACATATGATTATAGGTTCATTTAAGGTAAATCTTACTACTAATTGGGTGGCCATGGCATGCTATGCTAGGTGTTAACCATGGTCTATGAGGTTCATAAAATGATTTAGAGAAATCATTTATGGTAAGAAAGAGTTCTGATGATATTAAGAGTTGATATCATGTCTCATTGCCAATTAGTGATGAGCCTAGTAAGTCACACACATACACAAGTTTATCACCTATTTAAATATGATTTAATTAATTAATTAAAGAGTTTAATTGATTAATTAAATAGATTTGGTTTGCAATAAAATTGCAAAGTCCCTAGCATGACTTGAAACCAAATCTAGATTATTGGATGTGTAGTATAAATTAAATTTATATTTAAAGTGTTTAAATATGAATTTAATTGATGAGAAATTAATTAATTTATATTTGATATAAATTAATTAGAAGAAGAAAATAATTATTTTGGGTTAAGAACTCAAAATTAAGACACAGGGCATTTTGGTCATTTTGTACAGTGACACGTGGCACCATGAGATGGTGACACATGGGATTACACATAAGCTTGCAAATATTTTTAATCATGTAAGATGATTAAAATCAAGATTAAATATAGGTTTGACAATTGGCACAATGTGAGTGGGTCACTTAAACCTAGAGCTAATCAAAAGGTGACATGTGGCTAGGGTTTAATGTGTTAACCTAGCTAGTTAAGTGGGGTTATGAAAGAAAACACAACCAGCAGCCTCTCCTCTCATATGTCACGCCACTTTGAGCCTCTCAGCTATTCTTCTTCATCTCTCATCAATTCAAAGAGATAAGCCATCAATCTCTTGAATTAAGAACACTAGAAATTGTTTCTAGTGTCCTGGTTGCATCTCTAATCTCTTAAAAGGCAGAACTTGAATTTCTAATTAATAGAAAAGGCTTTAGAAGCTGTTCAAGGGCTGCCATAGGTGTTCTTGGTGTGGACAAGCTAGAGGGACAACATCTGGTGTCCTGAAGACGAATCTCAAAGGCGCAGACACGCAAAGACATCAAGAGGTTAGTGTAATCGTTCTTGATTTAATCTAGGGTTCTAAAATTAATCTGATTAATTTTAAAATCTTAAATGGCAAATACAGATCCAAAAACATATTAAAAGAGTTTTAATATGTTGTTTATCATTGAAATCAAATAGATAAAAATAAATCTTGCATGGTGCTTGTGACCCTAGGTGAAAATTTTTGAATTCAATGGTATAATCTTGTGTTTTTCACGCTTCCGTTCCTTCAATTGGTATCAGAGCCACTATATTTGCCATTTAGATTGTTGATTATATAATTTAATTGTGTGTTTGATCATGAGATCAAGAGATTCATTGCTGATTGGATCATGAGATGTGGCGTCACACATGGAGAAGCCACCATTGGTGGCGGCAACAATGGTTCCATGGGTGGTTCAAGGTTTGGCTTTTAATTCTGCAATTGTTGTATAATCTAAGGCCTATTCTTTGACTAATTAAAGTGTTTAATTAGTTATTTTAATCACACAATTAAATTATGATTCAAATCAGAATTTTAAAAATTGTTTGAATGTGATTCAAATCTGAATTTTAAAAGTTGTTTGAATGTGATTCAAATCTGAATTTTTAAAGTTGTTTGAATCATATTTAAATCTGATTTTTTAAAATTGATTCAATAAAATTCAGATCTGATTTTTTAAAAAATATTTGAATGTGATTCAAATCTGATTTTTTTTAAAAATGTTTGAATGTGATTCAAATCTGAATTTTTGAAGTTGTTTGAATATGATTCAAATCTGAATTTTTAAATTTGTTTGAATGAGATTCAAATCTGAATTTTTAAATTTATTTGAATCATATTCAAATCTGGATTTTTAAGTTGAATATGAGATATTCAATTTAATTTAAGTATGTATGTTTTATTTAATTGTTAAATAGTGATATGCATGATGGATGATCATGGACTATAAAAGACCAATGTGATTGGATTTATTTCTTTTATGTTTCTTTGGGATTGTAAATTAATTAATTTATTTTAATTTTTTTTTGGGCATGTATTATTAAGTTTGTAATAATTTTTGGGTTGTAATTTCATTTATTTAAGTTCTTGTAAATTCGCCTTGGTATGCCAAGGATTACTATGTAATATTGGATTGCAAGAAGTTCAAGGAGGTCAAGAGCATTGGTGGGACCAGTGGGAGGAATTCAAGATCAAGTGTTGATTATGTACTCCTTCAGCAACTCTTGTAAAATGAATGAATGAAATGCACCTAGGAATGCCCTGATTCAATTCTTGGTGGCTCAGAATTGAATCCCTTAGAAAGTCCATGATCATACCATATTTACTGCTTATCCATGAATGCATGAGATGTATGGGAATGTATGCAATTATATGATTTAGGCATGCTAAATGGATAATGTGCAAAGTGAGACCTTAATAGTAAATAGAATGACCATAAAATCTTCCAAACAAATGATTAAGTTGGAAATGCTATAATTAAAGTAATTATAACATAAGCCCTCCATTGGGGCAATTATTTTAAGAAATTGTAAATAGTTGCATGAGATGCAATTAATTTAAGAGATTTTCTTAAGAATAATTGTTAAGCATGAGATGTTGTAAATATGTAAATGGTTTGGTGGCCAATATTGGATGTACCTGAGGACATTAAAATTATTTGCATAATTACTGGCTCAATGGGATCAACTTAACTAATGCAAGATAAGTCAATATTGGATGTACCTGAGATTTTGAGCATTAGGGGCTAGTAAAAGGATTGAACCTCACATGAGATGTGATGGGCAAGGAGTTGCTCACTTATAGTTTATTGTAATTCCAATAATGGATGTACCTGAGGATGATCAATAGAATTATAAGAATTCAATCACCCACTAGAAATCCATCCAACTAGGATTTCCGTTTTCTACTTTGGAAGTGTAGGATTCGCTAAGTTAGTGGGAGGACCAATTTGATTAAAAGACCATAATCATTTTGGTTAATTACATGATACATTTACTAATTAATCTGGTTATTTTCTGCAGTTAATTTTCTGATAAAAATGAGCACAAAACAACCACCACCATCCAATATCCTTGCAAGCATACTTGATCACAACAGGTTGACAGGACCTAATCATGCGATTGGCTAAGAAATTTGAAACTTGTCCTAAACCTTGAACATAGAGGATATGTTCTATATTCAAATGTTCCTGGTCCCTTACCTCCAGAGGCCACACAAGAGGAACATGATACTTTGGACAAGTGGAAGGAGCATGATATGAGAGCTAAGTGTTACATGCTTGCTTCCATGAGTAATGAGTTACAGAAGCAACATGAGAACATGCAGAGTGCTAGTGAGATCCTCCTTCACCTACAAGAGTTGTATGGTGAGCACAGCAGAAATGCTAGGTATGAGATATCTAGGCAGCTATTCCGCATGAGGATGTCTTAGGGATGAATGTTGGGGATCATGTCCACAAGATGATTCGGTGATTGAGCGGTTGGAACATCTTGACTTCAACATGGATTTCCAACTACAAACGGATTTGATCCTTGATCCCTTCACGAGTCTTTTGGGAATTTTGTGACAAATTTCCATATGACTAAACAGGAATGCACCTTAGCTGAATTACTCAACATGCTGGTTATTGCCCAAAAGAATATGCCAGGCAATAAAGGAAAAGAGGTAGCTTTGGTTGCATCTTCTTCTGCTGGAAAGTCCAACAAGAAGAAGGGCAATAAGAAAAAGAAACCTCAGATTCCTGGTCCTTCCAAGAAAATAGCTAAGCAGAAAAGGAAGACTAAAGCTGATAAAGGCAAAGGAAAGTGTTTCCACTGCCAGCAGGAAAGTGTTACCATTGCCAATAGGAAAGTGTTTCCATTGCCAGAGTATAGCAATCTGAATGAATGCAATGCCGTGATGAAAACCAACTCAAGTTCAAAATATATTTGGCACTTAAGGTTATGTCATGTTGCAGAAGATAGGATTACAAAATTGGAGAAAATGGGGATTCTATCCTCATTGGGCTCTGAGCCTACTCCAACTTGTGAATCTTGCCTTTAAGGCAAAATGACTAGATCACCCTTTGTTGGACAAGGGCTAAAAGCTGAAAATATTTTGGAGCTAATACATAGTGATGTATGTGGTCCATTTAAAGAAATGGCTAGAGGAGGCTTTCATTATTTTATTACCTTTACTGATGATAAATCAAGGTTTGGGTATTTGTATTTGATGAAATACAAACATGAATCCTTTGAAAAGTTCAAAGAATTTAAATCTGAAGTAGAAAATCAAACAGGAAAAAATATTAAAGCTCTTCGATCAGATCGTGGAGGTGAATATTTGAGTACTGAATTTGATGAATACTTGAGAGAGCATGGCATTGTTTTTCACCGACTCTCCAGAACGCCACACTGAATGGTGTATCCGAAGGAGAAATCGTACCCTATTGGATATGGTACGTAGTATGATGAGCTATACTAATATGCCAATCTCCTTTGGGATTTGCATTAGAATCACTTTGTATATTCCGAATAGGATTCCATTAAAATCGGTTTCTTCCACACCTTATGAGATATGGCATGGAAGAAAACCAAGTCTTAAGCATGTTAAGATTTGGGGTTGTCCAAATTATATCAAAAAGTGAACACCGATAAATTGGAGACCAGATCGTAAAAGGTCGATTTGTTGGATATCCAAAAGATAGTTTTGGATATTATTTTTATTTGCCTACTTCACAAAAGGTTGTGATAAGTAGAGATGCCACATTTCTTGAACAATGCTTTTTCAAGAAGGAGGCAAAGGAAGGCAAATAGAATTAGAATTGGAGAATTCGACCAACCAATGCATCGATGGATATAGATCCATCTAGTCAACCTATACCCATTGATGAAACATCTACACTATTCCTCGTAGAACAACCAGGTATCTCACCCACTGGTGAGATATGGTTTTCTTCATGAAGAAGAACAAGAGTTGTCTACTCATGAAGAAGTAGATCATGGAGATGATCCACTTACCTATGAAGAAGCTCAAGCAGATATAGACTCTTCAAAATGGATTGATGCTATGAAATCCGAGATTGATTCCATGTATAAGAATCAAGTTTGGGATCTTGTTGACCCACCAAGGTATTGTACCTATAGGGAACAAATGGGTTTTCAAGAAGAAAATTGGTTACGATGGAAAGGTAGAGACCTATAAGGCAAGGCTAGTAGCGAAAGGGTTTCGCCAAAGGCAAGGAATAGACTATGAGGAGACTTTCTCACTGTTGCCATGCTTAAATCAATTAGGATTTTATTAGCAATAGTGCATACTATGATTATGAGATTAGGCAGATGGATGTCGAAACAGCTTTTCTCAATGGATACATTGAAGAAAAAAATTTCATGGAACAACCTAGGGGATTTGAATCCCAAGATGGTTCCAAGGTATGCAAGCTAAAGCGATCCATTTATGGGTTGAAACAAGCTTCGAGGAGTTGGAACATCCGTTTTGATGAAGCCATTAAATCTTTTGGTTTTATCAAAAATGAGGATGAGCCATGTGTATATAAGAAGGTTAGTGACAGTGCTATTACTTTCCTTGTCTTATATGTGGATGACATACTGTTGATGGGTAATGATACAGGTATGTTGACGACTATAAAGGTATGGTTGTCAAATACATTCTCCATGAAAGACTTAGGGGAGGCAACCTATATTCTTGGGATTCGCATCTATAGAGATAGAGCGAAAAGAATAATTGGTTTATCCCAAAGTCTATACTTGGAAAAGGTGTTAAAGAGGTTTAACATGCTTGATTCCAAGAGAGGATTGTTACCAGTGAGACATGGTATCCACCTTTCTAAAGAGATGTCTCCAAAGACACCTGAAGAAAGAGATAAGATGGCCAGGATTCCATATGCTTTGGCTATTGGAAGTTTAATGTATGCAATGTTGTGTACTAGGCCGGATATCGCATATGCTGTTAGTTTGACTAGCAGGTATCAATCCAATCCAGGTTTGGAACATCGATAGTCACAAGAATATCCTTAAGTACTTGAGAAGAACTAAGGATTTATTCTTGATTTATGGAGGTGGAGACTTGCAATTGGATGGTTATACCGATTCGATTTCCAATCGATATCGATGATAGAAAGTCTACCTCACGGATATGTGTTCATTTGTAATGGAGGTGCGATCATTGGAAGAGTTCCAAACAGAGCACGCATCGCAGATTCCACCATCGAGGTCGAGTATATTCTTCGCATCGATGTCGCAAAGGAAGTCGTTTGGATAAAGAAGTTCGTGACAGAACTTACAAGAGTTCCTTCCATTGAGTCGCAGTTCCATTACAATTGTGACAACAATGGAGCGATCATCTGGTGCTAAGGAACTAAGGTCTCACCAAAATCCAAACACATAGAAAGGCACTACTACATTATCAGAGATATAGTTGGGCAAGGCGATATAGCCATGCAGAAAAATAACATCAGCTGAAAAATCCAGCTGATCCATTCACTAAGCTTTTGTCACAAGTTCAGTTAGACCAGCATCTTGAGAAGATGGGTCTAAGGTATTGTAATGAATGGCTCTAGTGCTAGTGGGAGATTGTTAGTAGTATGCCCTAGAGCATATCATTTAGTATGTATCTTGTACATAATTTTATTAATAAAAGGCATTTCCACTTTTCCGTTTACATAATATATTTATGTGTAATAGAAAAGGTCCATTGATATTTTGTTAGAAATATTATTCTTAAGTTGTTAAGAATATGAGTGACAATATTTCTAGCACAAAGTATCATAAATAGGTTCACAATCGAGGATACTTCATAATAAGGACATGACTTATCCAGAAAGATTGTATTCATGTTTGTTCCCAAGTTATTTATATGAGATATAAATAAGATGGAATGGTGAGTCTCATGCCATATAACAAACTTGATAGGCACTTATAAATGATAATTATGTCGAACTAGTGACATTTATGATAAGTACATGGAGTTTACTCTTGTTAATGCATTGTTATAAATCATATCGGTGTATATAATTTTTAGAACTGAGATAGCACAGTTATCTTATATATAGGTGGTTTGAGTTTGATACTGCTTTCATACTTGTACTGTGTAAGGGTATATGGGCAGGTGTTGGCTCCTACTAGTTATATATGGAGGTAGGTGTTAATCAAGAAGGAATCTGTTATCTAAGTAAATATGGATAAAATCCTATGTTCATTTAATTGTTCTTGATGTTACAAGTTCTTGGCCAGACATATAGATTTATTCGTAAAAGAGTTTCGATGAGAAAATCTTTTAATCAAGAACTGGAATTAAAAGAGAACATTATATTCATAGCAAATGGAGTTTGAGATAAACCATGTCTACAGATTGAGTTGGGATTTTGTAACAGAGAGATTCTAGTGCATGGTAACATATGATTATAGGTTCATTTAAGGTAAATCTTATTACTAATTGGGTGGCCATGGCATGCTATGCTAGGTGTTAACCATGGTCTATGAGGTTCATAAAATGATTTAGAGAAATCATTTATGATAAGAAAGAGTTCTGATGATATTAAGAGTTGATATCATGTCTCATTGCCAATTAGTGATGAGCCTAGTAAGTCACACACATACACAAGTTATCACCTATTTAAATATGATTTAATTAATTAATTAAAGAGTTTAATTGATTAATTAAATAGATTTGGTTTGCAATAAAATTGCAAAGTCCCTAGCATGACTTGAAACCAAATCTAGATTATTGGATGTGTAGTATAAATTAAATTTATATTTAAAGTGTTTAAATATGAATTTAATTGATGAGAAATTAATTAATAGAGATTAATTAATTAATTTATATTTGATATAAATTAATTAGAAGAAGAAAATAATTATTTTGGGTTAAGAACTCAAAATTAAGACACGAGGCATTTTGGTCATTTTGTGTGACACGTGGCACCATGAGATGGTGACACATGGGATTACACATAAGCTTGCCAAATGTTTTTAATCATGTAAGATGATTAAAATCAAGATTAAATATAGGTTTGACACTTGGCACAATGTGATTGGGTCACTTAAACCTAGAGCTAATCAAAAGGTGACATGTGGCTAGGGTTTAATGTGTTAACCTAGCTATTTAAGTGGGGTTATGAAAAGAAAACACAACCAGCAGCCTCTCCTCTCATATGTCACGCCACTTTGAGCCTCTCCAGCTATTCTTCTTCATCTCTCATCAATTCAAAGAGATTAGCCATCAATCTCTTGAATTAAGAACACTAGAAATTGTTTCTAGTGACCTGTTTGCATCTCTAATCTCTTAAAAGGCAGAACTTGAATTTCTAATTAATAGAAAAGGCTTTAGAAGCTGTTCAAGGGCTGCCATAGGTGTTCTTGGTGTGGACAAGCTAGAGGGACAACATCTGGTGTCCTGAAGACGAATCTCAAAGGCGCAGACACTGCAAAGACATCAAGAGGTTAGTGTAATCGTTCTTGATTTAATCTAGGGTTCTAAAATTAATCTGATTAATTTTAAAATCTTAAATGGCAAATACAGATCCAAAAACATATTAAAAGAGTTTTAATATGTTGTTTATCATTGAAATCAAATAGATAAAAATAAATCTTGCATGGTGCTTGTGACCCTAGGTGAAAATTTTTGAATTCAATGGTATAATCTTGTGTTTTTCACGCTTCCGTTCCTTCACTGTAAGGACTATCTCCCTCCCATATCTGCTCAATCTGACAAACTCATGCTCATATTCCACCACTGACAATTGCCCCTATCTCAGACTGATAAACTCTCTTCTTTGCTCTTCCAAATACACTTTGCTAACATATTTCTTCCTGAACTCTGTGAGGAAGAATTCCCAGGTAATCTGTTCTAGCTGCACCTCATTGGTTACTGTGTCCTACCACTGATATGCATCACCCTGAAGTAGGGACACAGCACCCACCAGGTTCTGCTCGGGGGTGCAGTTAAGCTGTTTCAACACTCTAATGGTTCTATCCAACCAGTTTTCTGCGGCCATGGGATCATCCTCCCTCTTCCCAAAGAAGTCCACAGCCCCATGCTTCCTCAATTTCTCCAAATGAGATTTCTGTGGTGCTTGTAGTGGTTATGGCTGTGGTTGTGGTGGTGGAATTGCCCCCATCATTTGCCGATAGAATTCGATCATTTGCTAAAATAGAGCAAACTGAGGTTGGGTAGGTGCCTCAGCTACTGGTGGAGCAGATTCTCCCCTGCCCCCAGATTCAGCCCTGGGTGGAGCACGACTCTCCACCTCTTCATCAACTACTCTTTGTGAAGCAAGATCCATATCCTATTCAAAATAAGAAAACAAACAGATCTACATCAGTGTCACCTCAACACTTACAAATGCAATACAATTGTATGCACTCTATCTAGGCCTAGAAACGCCTAAATCGATACTTAGATACCACTAAATGTGACACCCCTTACCCGTCTATAGTGTAGCCGAGCAAGTTATGTCACTCAATGTGCCGGAGCACCAATTTATGTTTCTATTTACAATTTATCCCTTTTTAATTCATTTATTTACAATTTTGATAAATCTGAATTTTTCCGTAAATTTTATAGAAAATCCGATAGAGTGCCGGCTGTAAATTGAAAAAATAGTTCTTCTGAACCTGTTTAAAAACACTTCCAATATAATTTCCAAATCCAAACTCCATTATACACATTTCAAATCAAACTCAAAATCTCAATCTCAAATCACAATACTATTTTCAAAACTTTTCTGTTCACTTCATCACTTAAAGCATATTCATAAATATTTCTCAATATTTCATTTATTAACATACATTATGCAGAAAATTTCAATAATATGAAATTTTATATATTTACATTAATACATAATTACAAGAGTTTATAGTTACAATCCAAACTAATACAAAATGCCAAAATACAAAATGCTCCCAAAATCCCATGTCCTACCATATGCACTGCAGGTGTGAGGTGACTCGGGACTCTGGATGCAAATCTGAAGGCTCACCCGATCTGATGTCTGCTGGGCTCACCAGCTAGGTCTCCAGTACCTGGGAGTGGCAAAAGCGACGCGCTAAGCAATACTGCTTAATGGTGACAATATAAAATAAAATAAATTAAAATAAAATAAAACGAATATGCAGAATGTGTGTTTATATTTTTGGTAGACTTAACTTCTGATACTATTTGCATTATTATTCGATTAAAATTTGGTAAGGTTTATTATCATTGCCCGAGTAACCCATACTAAGACTAGACTGGATAAATGAGTAAACTGGTACTGGGTACTAAATACCTCGGACCATCACACCATCGGTCACATTGTGTCTCCTGGTGTGCAACAGAACAGCTAATAAGCTGTAATAATTATCTGGGTTAAAACCCAAGTGTAATAATTCAAATAACATAGCCAAAGGTTATTATGTCACAGAATGGCATGGGAAGCCATGAAACACAGAATGGCATGAAGCCATACGCAGTACTGCTAACAGAACCCTATTGGCATGCCAAGCTATCCAATTCAATCTTGTTAGGTATATTAGGGAATTTTACACTTTTAAGTTTCACAATTTTTGAAATTTAAGTTTTAGTGTTACTATTCCATTCATTGGTCAACAAAAATGTTGACTTTTACATAAGCAATAGGTACATTGGTTCCAATATCATCAATATACCACATTTTGCATTTAAAATTTGTTGGTATTGGTTGGCAATACCATTTCCAAGCTTAATGTTAGTTGGGCAGAATTTTCAGTTTTTATACTTTGTCTTTACTGTTACATTGGTCAATTTTGCAGTGGGAATTTGGCAAACTAATCAACATGAAAGTTGTTCCTTATTTTGTCTAGTTGCATTTCCTTTTTTGAATCACTCCATCTGGAGTTTTGTAGCTCAAGTTATGGTCCAAAAATCACAACTGGCCGGATTGAAATTTTGTCCAGAATTTCTGAACTGACCATATCTACAGTGTAATGAATAGTGATTATAACACAGTTGTTGAATATGTTCTTGTTATAATTTGGGTTAGGTTTCTTCATGAAAGTTGTTGGTCTATATCTCAGCTTGTTTCTGGTAAAATTTCAGGTCAATTGGACTTTTCTACACTGATTTATGGCCAAATGACCAAACATTATTCATTTGGTCATTTTGCCCAGGCAGACTGTAGGTCACCCAGATTGGGGCAAGCTTTTGGTCCACTTGGTTTGGTTTTATGGGCATGGTTTCTCCACCAAAGTTGTGTCATTATGTGTTTAGTTTCATGTCCAATTGGCCTTGCACCAATTAAACCTCGACAATTCAAATTATGGCTGCCCAAACCTGCTGGACTCATGTCTAATTCTGCAGGTCACCATGGGTAGCCACACCAAACCCAAACTTCACTACTCAACACACTTCATTTTTTATTTAAACAGAACCAAATGGTCACTAATTGACCATTAAAACCTATTTTCATTATCACATGGTCAAAGTCCCATTTCTCCACCCCAAACCCTAACTCAAACATTACCACACATGCATTTTCACTTCATTTCATCAATCCACTTAGTAGATACATATTGTGGACAGCCATAACAACCTTTTAACTTCATTAAACTCAACACAATCAAACTCTAACCATGGTTGCTGAAAATAAGGGATGGCATACAAGTGGTATTTAGCAATTTTCCTTTGTAATTCTTACTCATACATAGTCTTTAAACATGTATTCAAAGTAAAAATTAAGGTTAGGTCACTAACCTCTAAGGAGTGAGCTTTCCAATTTGCTAAAGTTCTTCCTTTCCTTTTCTTTTTGCTCCCAAAAGACTCACCAAGATGATAGAATAATTTTTTATGTTGGGAAATTTAGGTTTTAATGGATGAAAACCCAAGAAATCAAGCTTGGTAAAGCTTGGTTATGGAGGGCTATGGTGAACGTGTGTGACGGCAAAGAGAGAAAGAAGAAGGGAGTTCTATTTTTTTCTTCATTTTCCAGCCCATTTTAACTCTTTTAAAAAAAGTTAGGCCATGTGTGAACTTTGGATTGGGTGGGAGAACTTTAATGACATCATTATGATGTCATAAGTCCATTTTCCTTCATTTTCTCTTCATTTCTTGTCTATTTAATTGAAATTAAATTTTTAACAATATTTATTCATATTTTATGTTATATAAATTATTTATTTAACTGGAAAAGTTGGCCAAAAATCATCTCTGAAGACGAAATGACTAAAATGCCCTTCGTATGGCTTAACGGGCCAAAATTGTCTGTACCGATTGAAAAATTTTTCTAAGCATTTCCTTGGCATTCTAATGCCATAAGAACCTCAATAACCCTTATCTGGAGTCTCAATAATTATTTTATAATTTTTCCCCCGGGTCGGGGGCTCCTAGTTGCGAGAAATGCAACTTCTCACTAGGTTACCCATCGCTAAGGCACCAGCTCATTTAACTTGGTTGTATTTTATTTCTAAAATTTTTTCTAAATTTTTCTTATTAATATTTGAGTTAATTATGGTTCCTCACTTTAGTTTAAATATTTTTCCGGACATTCTAGCTGTCCAGACTGACACTGGTCACCGAAACAGTAGACTGTAGACATGTTATTACTAATAGGGTGGCTATGGCATGCTATGTTAGGTGTTAACCATGGTCTATGAGGTGCATAAAATGATTTAGAGAAATCATTTATGGTAAGAAAGAGTTCTGATGATTTTAAGAGTTGATATCATGTCTCATTACCAATTAGTGATGAGCCTAGTAAGTCACACACATACACAACTAATCACCAAATTAAATATGATTTAATTAATTAATTAAAGAGTTTAATTGATTAATTAAATAGGTTTGGTTTGCAATTACATTGCAAAGTCTCTTGCATGGCTTGAAACCAAATCTAGGTTATTGGATGTATAGTATAAGTTAAATTCATATTTAAAGTTAAATTTATATCTAAAGTATTTAAATATGAATTTAATTAATGAGAAATTAATTAATAGAGATTAATTAATTAATTTATATTAGATATAAATTGATTAGAAGAAGAGAAATAATTATTTTGGGTTGAAAACTCAAAATTAAAACACAGGGGTATTTTGGTTATTTCACAGGGTGACATGTGGCACCATGAGATGGTGACATGTGGCACTATGGGATGGTGACTCATGGCACTATACATAAGCTTGCCAAATGTCTTTTAATTATGTAAAATAATCAAAGTCAAGATTAAATATAGGTTTGACACTTGGCACAATGTGATTGGGTCAATTAAACCTAGAACCAATTAGAGGGTGACATGTGGCAAGGGTTTTAAGTGGTGACCTAGCTATATAAGTGTAAGGATACTCAACTCAACTCAACTCAACTAAGCCTTTATCCCAAAAATTTGGGGTAGGCTATACGGATTCGCTTTTTCCACTCTGAACGATTTTGGGTTAAATCCTCAGAAATGTGTAATGCTTCTAAGTCATGTTGTACTACTCTCCTCCAAGTCAATTTAGGTGTTACACCCTACCCCTCTGTAAGGCATAACATGATCCCGTAGTATACCTAATGAATTACCAACTTCGTCTACTGATAACCCATTAAATACACTACAAGGGATTTTAAAACTTTTCTTACTTCTTTTTACAGTGGTGAGCACAATTTACAGGTGTTAAAATCCTTTTTGAACTGAAGTGAAACAGCTAACACATTTGGACTATTAGTGATTTCAGTAAAAATTTTGGCAGAGTGCCATCTGTATTTTGGATAAAATAGTTCTTCAGAAAACCTGTAAGAAAATACTTCAATATATTTCCAAATCTCAACTCCAACAATAGTTTTTCAAAGACTGAGATAAAAGAAATACAGTATAAATTTTACAAGCCAAAATAACTCATAATTTATTTTACAACTTCAATGTACAATTTTAATTTACAACTGCTCAAAACCAAGAACAATATATACATACAGTGAACATACATTACAGTACAAAATGCAAAATGTGGTATACTCAATATACCCGATGATCTCTCAATGTAGTACTAGCAGCCTAGTCTGCTGCCTTATCAGTCTGTCTACCTGCGACAGCAATGAAAAGCTATCGTTGAGTAAAATTTACTCAGTGGTGCACAATAACAATTTGAAATGCGATACATAAATCTTTTATTGACAATTCACAAATCAAATAGTTCACAATTCCATTTCACAATTTACAAAGTTCACATAACATAAATTTGATCAAATAATTGAGTAACACAGTTTTGCCAATCAATAACACAATTTGATCAAATAACTGAAGAATACAGTGTTGCCAATTAATAACACAATTTGATCAAACAATTGAATAATACAGTGTTGCCGATCAATATCACAATTTAGGCCATGACACAATTTTTCCACACATGCTGTGTTGTACACCACGACAAGACACACTCACCCCAATAATCGAAATCAATGAGGGAGGAAGCTAGCTATATAATGAGTACTTATCCACACTCATCTCAAACTGGCAAGTCAAAGAGGGAGGAACATAATCACACTCACCCCAGACTAATAAGTCAAAGAGGGAGGAATATATCACACTCACCCCATAAATGGAGGAGGAACATAGTAACAGTGTCATGCCAAGTGTGAATCAAAACAATTTCAAATCACAATATTTCATACAATCCATAAATCACATTTTATCTCAAAATTTCCATTTGCAAAGTTGGTAACACAATAAGTTCCAAATAATATTCCCAAAACCAAAGCAATCAAAAATTATTCATAACACATTTCTCTAAATAAATTTTCTAGTAAAAGCAATGAATATAAAAAGTATTGTGCACAGACATAATTTAAAACTACAATGTTGAATTAAATTTTTAAGTAGAAATGAGAAGTCAAAATTATTGTGCACAAACACAATTTAAAACAATAACATATAAATAATCGTAATTTATTTCAATTGAAAAATTCAAAAGAAATACTTATTGTGCACAAACCTCTGATAACTGTCTCCTGGCCTTGACTTAGTGTTTCCTTCCCCTTCCCTGAGTCTTTGCTAACTGAGAAACACAATTTAAAGTATTTCAGTACTCATTTAAACTGTCTCTAACGATAATGCTTGATAAGTAATTCACTGAATTCTATTATTTACTTAGTCAATCTAATATGTCTACCCTCGGTGTATTCTAGGTAATTTAGGTTTTAATGTTACTAATATGTCACATTCGATAGTCTTTTAGGATTGGTACATGTTACCAAACTCATTTCCATATATATTGAGTTTTCTTGCAATTTGCTGGATTCTGGGATACTAGTTTGACCTAGCCGGACGACCTAGTTCCCTCGGTTTTCAGGTTTCGGTCAAAACTACAAACTTGTAGATCTATGTCTTATTGCATGCGGGACAAAAGTTTAGGTCATTCTGAGTTATGTAGACCAAGTTATGGTCATTTTACTATTGCTAGTCAAAGTGCATCAAAATTGGTCACTTTAGGTCATTTTAGGTCAATTTTGGTTCGGCCAGTTTTTGGACCCGAACTTGTGCAAGCTTTTTGACTTGCTTATGGTCATTTCTGGGCTTTGGTGTCTTCATAAGACTTGTAGATATAGGTCTTAACTATTCATGGTGAAAATTTCAGGTCAATTGGACCTGTTTTGAGTGAGTTATGGCCAAAATACTAACTGCTGCCCAAATGGTCAATTTTCAGGCCTTATTTGCACTTAATCCGGATTTGGTCATTTTTCAAGTTACCTTGCAAGCAGAATTTTGGCAAGCTTCCTTCATGAAAGTTGGCACATTTTATGTCTAATTTCACCTCCAATTTGTCTCATACCAATTGGAGCCACACACTTAAAGTTCTAAGCCCAAAACACAAACTGCCCTATTACATTTTGTTTATACTCATCAAGATCACCTTTAACACTTACCAAACTTCACCTTCAAACCAATTTTGGTTTGTACCCTAACCTAAACATATTTTACCACATATTGTTGATCATTTTGGCAGCTTACAATCACATTCAACATACACCATAAAGTGCAGAATTTTTCAAACTCATTTACAATAATTTAATCACCTATTCATGCTCATTTACATGTCCAACTTCACACCATCACACATATACCCAAACTGCCATAACAACTAACACAATTCAACATTAATATTCCATAAACCAAACCTGAAATAATATCCTTTTGGTTCATCAAACCAAACTGCCGATTCATGCATTTACATTCCATTAATTTCCAAGCTTCCAATTTCAAATACACATTCACATATACTAAGTATACATCACCCAAATTAATTCCTACACACATAAACATTAAATCAACCTTTTAATCTACCATTTACAAGTAAGAACAAACTGTCCTCAAGGAGTTTTCATGGCTGCCAAAATACAACTCTCCCTTTAAACATCAAACCTCAAAATTCTTTCCACAATTCAAGTACCCATAACCTCCACACAATCTTTAATGAAGCAAGCATCAAAAATACCTACTTACCACTTTGGAAACTCTTCAAAACCTCTCCAAAACTTGGTTTTCTTGCTGCCTATCTACTGCCCATGGTGTAAGGATCACTTTTAATGGAGTAAGGTGGAAGGAAAGAAGCTTTAATCTCACATGCATGGAGCTTCAAACCATGCGTCAATGGAGTTTTTTTGGGAGCAGTTTTCTGCTGGTTCTAAGGTTGAAGATGAAGATGTGTATTCTGGCCACTTAATGCTTTATTAACCCCATAGTGCTCCACTCACCAATATTTAATTATATTATAAGTTAAATGTGTTAATTACTCAATTTGAATCCCATTTTTGCTATTTACATTAGGTACCCCTAATTTAATTTTTCATTATGTTTTCCAAGTGTAATATCATGTATTTTCAATGGACATTTAGGTCAAAAGACAACTCAGGGTGTCAAATGACCACAATGCCCCACTTCGGGTTATATTCCCGATTTTTCGGTAACACCGATTTTTGTCTATTTCTCGATTTCTCACTTTTCTTTATACTAATTAATTAATTTTTCTTTGATATTTCTAATAGTATTTATACTTCAATAGGTGTCTATTTAAGTCCTAAAAATATTTTTCAGGGTTCCCCGCGGTTCAGGGCTAGTCAGTGGTCCATGCGTGACTTCCCAGTGCGGTCACCCATCGCTAGGGTTCTCGGCTCGCTTAACTTGGTTACATTTCTTTGCTACTATTTTTCCTTTGTTTTTCTTGTATTTTCTTTTTTTGTATTTCATTATTTTATGTCTCCGCACTCATATCGAAGTGTAGTTCTAGGCATCCTAGCTGTCCGGACAACACTGGTCACCGGAACAGTAGAATGCACTACCAAACTTAGGGGTGTTACATTAGGTCTACCCCTTTTTTTCTTTCTATCCTCTAACCTAATGTGCTCTACTTGTCTAACTAGAGCCTCCGTATGTCTACACTTCACATGACCAAACCACCTTAATCTCCCTTCTCTCAACTTATCTTCAATTGGCACCACTCCTACCTTTTCTCTAATACTCTCATTACAGACTTTATCTAGTCTAGTATGGCCACTCATCCACCTTAACATTCTCATCTCTGCAACTCTTATCTTAGATGCATATGACTCTTTCAGTGCCCAACACTCACTACCATATAACATAGCCGGTCATATGGCTGTACGGTAAAATTTTCCTTTTAATTTATTGGGAATCTTACGATCATATAAAACTCCCGTGGCACGTCTCCACTTCAACCATCCGGCTCTAATCCCATGACTAACATCCTCCTCACATCCCCCATCTACTTGAAGGACTGAGCCTAGATATTTAAAGTGATTACTTTGAAACAGTACCACTCCATTCAAAATAACTCCTTCCCTATCACCAGTTTGGCCTTCACTGAACTTGCAATGCATGTATTTTGTCTTCGTTCTACTTAACTTAAAACCCTTTGACTCTAGAGTACTTCTCCAAAGTTCTAGCTTCCTATTGACTCCTTCTCGTGTCTCATCTATCAGAACAATATCATCCGTAAACATCATGCACCAAGGAATACACTCTTATATATGTTTCGTCAGTTCATCTAAAACTAATGTAAAAAGGTAAGGGCTTATGGCTGATCCTTGGTGTAATCCAATTGAGATCGGAAAATCTCTTGTGTCCCCTCCCTTTGGCGCACAATAGTAGTTGCTCCTTCATACATATCTTTCAATACTTGTATATACCTAATAGATACCCTCTTTTGTTCTAACACATTCCATAAGACCTCTCTTGGAACACTATCATAAGCCTTCTCCAAATCAATAAAAATAATGTGTAGATATTTCTTCACATCTCTATATTTCTCCATCACGCTTCTAATGAGAAAGATCGCTTCCATAGTTGAACGACCGGGCATGAAACCAAATTGATTGAGAGAGATAGAAGTATCATGACGTAGTCGATGCTCCACAACTCTCTCCCACAACTTCATAGTATGGCTCATGAGTTTAATTCCCCTATAGTTTGAGCAACTCTGTATGTCTCCCTTATTTTTAAAAATAGGTACTAAAATACTCTTCCTCCATTCATCAGGCATTTTATATAAGTGTAAGGATGAAAGAACAAAAATATAAGCTGCTCATTCTCTTTGTGCTGCCACCCTTGGCTGCCATTCCCTTCTCTTCTTCTTCTTCTCTCATCAATTCAAAGAGATTAGCAAATAATCTCTTGAATTAAAACTACTAGAAATTGTTTCTAGTGTCCTGTTTACATCTGTAATCTCTTAAAAGGCAAAACTTGATTTTCTAATTCATAGAAAAAGCTTTATAAGCTGTTCAAGGGCTGCCATGGGTGATCTTAGTGTGGACAAGCTAGAGGGACAACATCTGGTGTCCTAAAGACGAATCCCAAACTGCCAAACACACTACAGTACATCAAGAGGTTAGTGCACTTGTTCTTGATCTAATCGAGGGTTCTACTGAATTAATCTATTAATTCTAAAATCTTAAATGGCAAATGTAGATCCAAAAATATATTAAAAGAGTTTTAATATGTTGTTTATCATTGAAATCAAATAGATAAAAATAAATCTTCCATGATGCATGTGACCCTAGAAGAAAAATTTTGAATTTCAATCATCTAAACTTGTGTTTTTCATGCTTCTGCTCCTTCAATGTGTAGCACAGGCAGCCTACTCTGCTGCTCTCTCTGTCTGTCTACCTACGACAACAATGAAAAGCTATCGCTGAGCCAATGTCTCAGTGGTGCACAACATTAAGAAAATGCAATTTAAAACCATAAACCATAAATCATATAAACTGTGGATACTTAAAATCATAGTTAAATTCAAAAGATAGAGAATGTCATAAAGAATTAAATTCCTTTTAACAATGTCTTAGTGAATATCAATAAATCACACACACAGCTTAATCATGATTCCAAAGTCCAATTTATCCCAAAAGCCAATGGCTAATGAGGAATAACTGTAACACCCCTATATTCGGTAGTCTGTTCTACTGTTCTGACGACCAGTGTCTGTTCGGACAGATAGAATGCTTGGAACTACATTTAAATGTTAGTGAGGAGACATGAAATAATGAAATACACTAGAGAAAAATACAAGAAAAACAAAGAAAAAATAAGAGCAATGAAATGTAACTAAGTTAAGCAGGCCAAAACCGTAGCGATGGGTGATCGCCTTTGGGAAGTTGCAAAGGAGGCGTGACTAGCGCTGGACCACGAGGAACCGTAGGAAATATTTTTAAGACTTAAATAAACATCTATTGAAGTATAAGTGACATTAGAAATGTCAAAGAAAAATTAATTAATTAGTGCAGAGAAAAACGAGAAATCGAGAAACCGACAAAAATCAGTGTTACCGAAAAATCAGGAATACAACCCGAATAGGGGCATTGTGGTCAATTGACACCCCGAGTTACCTTTTGACCTAAAGTTCCATTAAAAATAAATGATATTAAACTTTGAAAATGTCATAAAAAAAATAAATTGTGGTACATAATGTAAATAGTGGAAGAATGGTGACAAAATTGCAAAATTGGAAACTTTGGATTAATTAATACTTTAACCAAACTTAGTGCTCCACTAAGTGAAGTTAATGGACTTATAATATAGCATATTGGGACAGAAGATCTGTCATCTTCAACCTCACAAACAAACCAGCCGAAAACCTCCCAAGCTCTCATCCATGGCCGCCCATTTTTCAAGCTTGAATCACCATGATCAAGTCATCTTTTCCCACACTTGTCTTCATTACAGTTTATCCCCAGCTTGCAAGGAAGAAGTTGATAGCAATTTTAAGAGGTTTTAGTGAAGTTTTGGTCAAGCTTCAAAAGAGGTAAGTGTTTGTTTTCATTACTTGTTTCATTAAAATTATAACTAAAATTATGGTGAGTTAGATTATAGAAGAAGTTGAGGAATTTGATGAGTATGGACAAGGTACTATTTTTGGCAGCCCTCATGTCCATGGAAGTTGATTTATTTCTTCATGTATTTGGTGATTTGGGGTATTGATTTAAGTGCTTAAATGTATTAGATTTGATTTCCATGTATATAGTTTGAATTGTAAGTTATAAATTGAAAATGGAAGTTTGATGTGTATGTGTTACTTGGGCAGCCTCGTGATGAAGATTGGAAGTGTTTAAATTCATGAAAAGATTGTTGAATTGTGTTACTAAAAGTGGCAGCATATGTATATGATTTAGTAGAGAATAAATATGTAATTTGATGATGGAAGTTATGTGTAATGGTTAGGAGTATTATGTATATATGTTATTATAAATGGACTTTATAATTTAGGATTTGTATTGGTGTATTTAAGGTCATTGTATTCTGCCCAAAGTGACTATAATGTGAAGTGATAAATGGTTGTGGCATGATACAAATGTAGAATTTGGTTTGGGCATGAAGTTATAACAAGGTTAATGTGTATTTGGATTAGTGTTTGAGAGACATGTAAAAGGCAGTATGCAAATGAGCCTATAACCCTAAGTGTGTAACTCTAATTGGTATGAGGATAATTGGAGGTGAAACTAGGCACAAAATGTGCCAACTTTCATGAAGAAAGCCTACCTAAATTCTGTCTAGAAAGTGACATGAAAACTGACCAAATCCGGATTAGTGACTTTGCAAACCTAAAAATTGACTATTTGAATAACAGTCAGTATTTTGACATAACTCACTCAAAACAGGTCCAAATGACCTGAAATTTATACCATGGAAAGCTTATACATAGAGCTACAACTCTTATGAAGACACCAAAACCCAGAAATGACCATAAGCAAGTCAAAATGCTTGCATAAGTTCAGGTATAAAAACTGCCAGAATCGAAAATGACCTAAGTTTGCCATTTTAGTGCAATCTGTCCAGCATTGGTAAAATAACCATAACTTGGTCTAGTAAACTCTAAATGACCTAAAATTTGCGGTATAAGTTCACTAAGATATAGACTTACAAGTTTGTAATTCTGACTAGAACCCAAAAACCGAGGGAACTAAGTCATCCGGCTAGGTCAAAATAGCATACCGAAATCTGATAAATTGCAATAAAATGCAATATACTTGAAAATGAAATTGGTAACATATAACAACACTAAAGGACTATAAAATGTAACATATTGTTAACATTAAAATTAATTCACCTAGAGTGTATCAAAGGTCAATACTATAGGTTGACTAAGGAAAGCAATAGTATTAAATAAATTTAATCATTGAACTTTATTATTATAAACAATTTAAAAGAGTTTTGAAACACTTCAAATTGTGTGTTTCAGTTAGCAAAGACTCAGAGAAGGAGAAGGAACCACTGAATCAAGGCCAAGAGGCATTTATCAGAGATTTGTGCACAACAATAATTTCTTTTCAATTTTCAATTGAAATAAATTATGACAATTTGTATGTTATTGCTTAAATTGTGGAAAATTTATTTGAATGAAATTTGATGGATACTTATTGCTTGAAAAATATTGTAAATGGTTTGAAACCACAACTATCATGTATATTTGATTGAATTCCTCGCTAGCTTGTCTAGTGGGATGAATTGGCTTTGAATTCCCTCTCTGACTAAAGTGTTGAGGTATGTGTCATTTGAGGACAAATAGGATGAGTACTCATATAATTGCTAGCTAGGTATGTTATTCCTCACTAGCCATTGGCTTTTGGGACGAATTGGACTTTGAAAACATGATTAAGCTGTGTGTGTGATTTATTGATATTTATTGTGATATTGTGAAATGGAGTTTAATTCTTTATGACCTTCACTATCTTTTGAATTCAACTATGATTTTAAGTATCCACAGTTTATATGATTTATGGTTTATGGTTTTCAATTGCATTTTCTTAATGTTGTGCACCATTGAGACATTGGCTCAGTGATAGCTTTTTCATTGCTGTCGCAGGTAGACAGATAGATAGAGCAGCAGAGTAGGCTGCTTGTACTACATTTTGGAATTCTACCGGGTATATTGAATATATCATATTTTTGTAATTTTTGTTGTAATGTATTTGAACTGTATGTATATATTGTACTTGGTCTTGAGCAGTTGTAAACTAAAGTTGTAATATATTTATTTCTCTTATCTTAGCTTTTGAACTACCTAGCCATTTTGTAGTTTACCTTTAGAAATATTGAAAATTTAATTTTGAATTGAGTTTGAAAAATATTGAGAAAGTTGATTTGTATTGAGCCATATTGGAGTTTGGGATTGAATAAATATATTGGAAATGCTTTTTACAGGTTCTTGAAGAACTGTTTTATTCAAAATACAGACGGCACTTTGCCAAAATTTTTATAAAATCTAGTAATAATTCAGATGTGTTATTTGGTTTCACTTCAGTTAAAAAAAAAAAAAATTTAACACCTGTCAAAAGTGCTCACCACTGTAAAAAGAAATAAGAAAAGGTTTAAAATCTCTTGTGGTGTATTTAATGGGTTATCAGTAGACGAAATTTGGTAATTCATTAGGTATACTATGGGATCATGTTATGCCATACGAAAGGGTAAGGTGCAACAATAATATAGCTAGCTAGCAATTATATGAATACTCATCCTATTCGTCCTCAACTGGCACACACCTCAATACTTCAGCCAAAGAGGGAATTCAAAGCCAATTCGTCCCACTAGACAAGCTAGCGAAGGAATTCAATCAAATATACATGATAGCTATGGTTTCAAACCATTTGCAATATTTTTCAAGCAATAAGTATCCATCAAATATCATTCAAACAAATTTTCCATAATTTAAGCAATAACATGCAAATTGTCATAATTTATTTCAATTGAAAATTCAAAAGAAATAACTGTTGTGCACAAACCTCTGATGAGTAGACTCTTGGTCTTGACTCAGTGGTTCCTTTCCCTTCTCTGAGTCTTTGCTAACTGAAACACACAATTTAAAGTGTTTCAGTACTCATTTAAATAATTTCTAACAATAAGGTTCAATAATTAAATTTATTTAATACTATTGCTTTCTTTAGTCAACCTATATTGTTAACCTTTGATGCACTTTAAGTGAGTCAATTCTAATGTTACCAATATATCACATTTTATAGTCCTTTAGTGTTGGTATATGTTACCAATTTCATTTTCAAGTGTATTGCATTTTATTGCAATTTATCAGATTTCGGTATGCTATTTTGACCTAGTCGGATGACCTAGCTCCCTTAGTTTTTGGTTCTAGTCAAAATTAAAAACTTGTAGGTCTATGTCTTATTGAACTTTTGCCACAAATTTTAGGTTATTTGGAGTTTACTAAACCAAGTTATGGTCATTTTACCAATGCTGGACAGGTTGCACTAAAATGGCAAACTTATGTCATTTTTAGGTCATTTCTGATTCTGGCAGTTTTTATATCCAAACTTGTGCAAGCATTTTGACTTGCTTATGGTCATTTCTAGGTTTTGTGATCTCTACAAAAGATGTATCCCTATGTCTAAGCTTTCCAACCATATAAATTTCAGGTCATTTGGACTAGTTTTGAGTCAGTTATGGCCAAAATACTGACTGCTGTTCAAATGGTCAATTATCAGGTTTGCAATGTCACCAATCCGGATTTTGTCAATTTTCATGTCACTTTCTGGAAAGAATTTAGGTAGGCTTCCAACATAAAAGTTGGCACATTTTGTGCCTAGTTTCACCTCCAATTGGCCTCATGCCAATTGGAGCCACATAATTCCATTTATAGCCTAAAACACATACTGCCCTTAACACATTTTTAAAGCATCAACCAATCACACATTCAACCAACTATATCTTCACTTCCCAACAATTATGCATTTGAACCATACCACAACCATTCATCACTTTACACTATAGTCACTTTAGGCAAAATATAACCAATTTACAATGCACCAATTACACTTCTAATTCACAATATCTAATTCTAAACAATATATCCACATAATACTCCTAACCATTACATATAACTTCCATCATCAAATTACATATATATTAACTACTAAATTATATACATATGCTGCCACTTTTAGTATCCTAATTTAACAAACTTTTCATGAATTAAACACTTTCAATCTTCACCATAAGGCTGCCCAAGTAACACATATACATCAAGCTCCCATTTTAAATTTTCAAACTTACAATTCAAACTATATGCATGGTAAATCACTCCTATACATTTAAGCACTTAAATCAACACCTCAAATTACCATTTACATGTAAAAACAAGCTAAACATTTTGAACTTCCATGGCTGCTGAAATGGAACACCACCCTAAATTATCAATACCTCAACATTTCTTCATAAATCAAATCACCACAACACCCACACAAACTTTAACAAAGAAAGGATGAAGAAATGGTTACTTACCTCTTATGGACTTCCTCAAAACTCCACTAAATCTCTTCTTTCTTGTTCCCTAAACGCTGCCCAAGGTGTGGTGATCACTTTTAATGAAGAAACCTTAACAAATAGAAGCTTGGATCATGGATGCATGGAGGTCCTTCAAGTTCAGCCATGGAGGAACTTCTTAGGAGGTTTTCGGCTGGTTTGTTTGTGAGGTTGAAGATGACAGATTTTCTATCCCAATATGCTATATTATATGTCCACTAATTCCCCTTAAAGGAGCACTAACTTAGTTTTAAGGTTTAATTAATTAAAGTTTCACCATTTTGCAATTTTGCCACTACACTTTCACTATTTATAATATGTACCATACTTTTAATTTTCATGACATTTTCAAAGTTTCATATCATTTATTTTTAATGGAAATTTAGGTCAAAAGGCAAGTCGGGGTGTCAATTGACCAAAATTCCCCTATTCGGGTTGTATTCCCGATTTTCGGTAACATCTATTTTTATCGATTTCTTGATTTTTCGTTTTTTTTTTATACTAATTTATTAATTTTTCTTAGACATTTCTAATGTCAATTATACTTCAATAAGTGTTTAATTATGTCTCGAAACAAAATTCTGAAGGTTCCCCGTAGTCTTGGGGTCGGCTATTGCCTGCGCCGTAACTTCCTCGTGCGGTCACCCATCATTGCGGTGCTGGCTCGTTTAACTTAGTTTCATTTTCTCTCATTTATTCTTAATTTTTCTTGTATTTTCTTTTATTGTATTTCATTATTTTATGTCTCCTCACTAACATTTAAGTGTAGTTTCAGGCATTCTAGCTGTCCGGACAGACACTGGTCATCGGAACAGTAGAACGCACTACCGAATATAGGGGTGTTACAATTCTCCCCCCTTTAAAATAAATTTTGTCTTGAAAGTTTACCTGGTTTTAGTCTCTGAACAGCTGTGGGCGCTGTCTCCTCATGTCCTCTTCACGTTCCCAAGTAGCTTCTGGCCTGAATGATGGTTCCACAACACTTTAAGCAGGGGTATCTATTTGTTCCTCAGCTGCTTCACCTCATATGCCAGAATCTCTACGGGTTCTTCTTCATATGAAAGGTCTGGATTTACCTCAATCTCTTCAATCGATAAAAGATGAGATGGGTCAGATTTGTAACACCCTAGGTAAATCTCACATCCGCAAAACACGGGAGAGATGCTGGGTTGATAAGTTAATGGTTCGTAACCCCTAGTGACGCGTTTTAAAACCGTGAGGGCTTTGGCCCAGAGCGGACAATATCACTAGTGGGTCGGGCCATTACAAGATTTGTACCTCCTTAACATGGACACATGGAAGACACTGTGCATCCTTTCTAGCTCTGGAGGTAATGCCAACCGATATGCCAAAGGACCCACTCTTTCAAGAACCTCATATGGTCCAATGAAACGAGGACTCGATTTCCCCTTTCTGCCAAATCTCATAATCCTCTTCCAAGGAGAAACTTTGAGGAATACCTTATCACCCACTGCATATCCAATATCTCTTCTCTTCAAATCAATATAGGACTTCTGACTGTCTGATGCAGCCTTGAGTCGATCTCTGATCAATCTGATCTTTTCCTCTATCTGCTGAACAATTTCTGGGCCAATCATCTTTCTTTCACCTATTTCATCCCAACATAGGGGAGTTATACACTTTCTGCCATAGAAAGCTTTATATGGAGGTATCCCAATGCTTGATTGGTAGCTATTGTTATAAGAAAACTCAATCAAAGGCAAGTGTGTACCCCAACTTCCTTCAAATTCAATCACACAAGCTCGTAGCATATCCTCCAAAATCAGAATTACCCTCTCAGACTGGCCATCTGTCTATGGGTGGAATGCCATACTGAAGTTCAATCTAGTTCCTAGGGCTCTTTGAAGACTACCCCAGATTCTAGAAGTGAAACTAGGATCTCTGTCGGATACAATTGATACTGGCACTCCATATAATCTCACAATCTCATCTATGTACAATTTGGCCAATCTTTTCAGGCTATAGTCCATCCGGACTAGCAAAAGTAAGGCACTTGGTCAATCTGTCAACTATTACCCATACTGCATCATGACTATTATGTGTCCTCGGAAGTCCCATAACAAAATTCATAGTTATCTGTTCCCATTTCCACTCTGGTAATGGCAATAGATGTAACAAACCAGCTGGTACTTGATGTTCTGCCTTTACTTGCTGACAAGTTAGGCATTTGGAGACAAAATTAGCTACATCCCTTTTCATACCCATCCACCAGTAATGCCCTTTTGGCCCTCTGTACATTTTAGTTCCACCAGGGTACATAGCAAAAGGAGACTCATGTGTTTTCTTCATAATGATCTGTCTCAATTCCACATCATTAGGAATGCACATTCTGCCCTGATGTAGTAGTAAACTATCATCTCTCATAGAAAATTCAGGTTTCTTGCCCTGCTAGACTTCTTTCAGTAGCTTCTGATATTTCTCATCATTCTGAGCAGCCATTCTGATCTGACCAATCAACACTGGCTGTACATGCCATGCAACTACTGTCTGGCCCTCATCATCAATCTCCAAACTGGCATGCTTTGCTTTCAACTCATGTATCATGGACAAAGGAGAAACTCTGGGACTTGCCATAGTCTTACGACTTAAGGCGTCAGCCACCACATTTGCTTTCCCTGGCTGATAGTCTATTAAGCAATCATAGTCTTTAATCAGTTCTAACCATCTCCTCTGTCTCAAGTTCAATTCTTTCTGAGTGCCCAAATACTTCAAGCTCTTGTGATCTGTGTAAATGTAGCATTTCTCCCCATACAAGTAGTGTCTCCAGATCTTCAGAGTAAAAACAATAGCTGCTAGCTCCAAGTCATGTGTCGGATAGCTCCTCTCATGCGGTTTCGGCTGGCGTGATGCATAAGTAATGACATTTCGATCTTGCATCAGTACACAACCTAACCCATTGTGAGAAGCATCACTACAAACTGTGTATTCTTTACCCGGTGTAGGTAAAGTAAGGACTAGAGCTTCAGTCAAACACCTCTTCAACTCATCAAAACTGTGGTGGCATTTATCCGTCCACTGAAACTTCACATCTTTCCGAAGCAGCTTGGTCAGTGGAGAAGCTAACATAGAAAACCCTTTCACAAATCGGCGGTAGTATCCAACTAAACCCAGAAAAACTGTGAATTTCTGTGATATTCTTGGGTGGCTTCCAATTAAGGATAGCTTCTACCTTGCTGGAATCTACCTTGATCCCTTCAACCGATATGACATGTCCCAAGAAAGAGATTTCTTTCAGCCAAAATTCACATTTCGACAATTTGGCATATAGTTGTTTCTCCCTTAAGGTATGTAGTACAATCCACAGATGTTTGTCATGCTCCTCTACATTCCTCGAATATATCAAAATGTCATCAATAAACACCACCACAAACTGGTCGTGATATGGTCTGAAGATAGTGTTCATCATATCCATAAAAGAAGTTGAAGCATTAGTTAACCCGAATGGCATTACCAGAAACTCATAGTAGCAATATCGAGTTCTGAAAGTAGTTTTTGGAATACTCTGCTCTTGCACTTTCAACTGATAATAACCATATCGCAAATCAATTTTGGAGAACATAGCTGCACCCTTCAACTGATCAAATAGATTATCAATGTGAGGCAATGGATATCTGTTCTTTATTGTCACCTTATTCAACTGCCGGTAGTCAATACATAAGCGGAGAGTGCCATCTTTCTTCTTAACAAACAATACTGGCTCCCCCCAAGGTGACACACTAGGGCAGATGAAGCCCTTTTCAAGTAGTTCTTACAATTGTACCTTTAACTCCTTCAATTCTGCTGGTGCCATTCTGTATGGTGTTATGGAGATTGGATCCACACCAGGCATAACATTAATCTCAAACTGCACCTCTCTTTCTAGAGGTAATCCTGGTAATTCATCAGGAAACATATCTGGAGAGTCATATATTATAGGGATGTCCCTCAATGCTGGGCTCCCCACTTGGGTGTCTACCACATGTGCCAAGTATGCTTCACATTCCTTTTTGATCATTTTTCTGGCTAGTGCAGCCGAAATGATGCTTTATGGCAATAGCTGCCTCTCCCCATGTATTACCACATCACTGTATTGAGGGAGACCAAAAGTGACTGTCTTCAGTCTACAGTCAATCATGGCGTGATGCCTGGCCAACCAATCCATGCCCAAGATGATATCCTAATCTCTGAAGGGCATTTCAATGAGATCAGACAGAAAAGTATGTCCTTGGATCACCAAAGGACAATCCCTATACATTCTATTAACCCTGACCTCTTGTCCTAGCGGACTTGTTACTAGCACCTCAAAGTCCATTTTCACACATGGAACAACAATGCAATCAATTACGCTAGCACTCACATAGGAATGGGTAGAACTCAGATCAAATAATACAAACACATCTTGATTAAAAGTTGAGAAGGTACAAGCCATAATATCAGATGTCTCAGCCTCTTCTCTCTGTCTCAGTGTGTAGACTCTGGCTAAAGCACTGCTTTGCTCTGACTGATTTACTGTGCCTTGGCTACCTGATGGACTACCTCTACCCCCGCCTCTACCTCTGCTAGGTGGTTGTGAGTCTCTGGTAACAGGATTCTGAACTGACCCTTCTATAGCAGTAGGAGGTGACCCAACTCTACGAGCATTAGTGTAGTCTTTGGCAAAGTGTCCTGTGCCTCCACAGTTATAACAGGCTCCTATGGCCTTGTAGCATACCCCACCATGATTTCTTCCACAAGTTTCACACTAACGGGGAGGGTAGGAACTTCTGGTAGACTGCTGACCAGATAGAGGAGGTTTCTATCCTAAAAATCTTCCCCTACTAAACTTTTTACCACCCCTGTTTTGTCCCCCAAAGTTCTTTCTCTTTCCAAGAGGACCACTGGAACTCTGATCTACTGACTTTCCCTCTTTCTCTTTTTCTGTCTTCTCTGATTTCTTTTTCTCAGGGGCCACTTTTGACTTAATTCTTTCTAATTCAAGTGCTTGAGAAATGAGCTCAGAGAAGTTATTATGTTTGAATCCGACCACTTGGAGTTTGAGACTGGGCTTCAAGCCGATTTCAAACCTCTTACATCTTTCCCTGCTGGTAGAAAGGAGACTTCCTGTGTAATACCCCTATTTGCATAGCCTTGTATATGTTACTATTCCGGTGACCGGTATTGGTCCGGACAATTAAGAGGATTAGAACTATGTTTAAGACACCTGGAAAAGCCCTGATCGAAAAAAAATAATGATTACCAGATAAAAAAGTAAAAATAAGAAAAACAGAACATAAAGGTTAAATGAGCTGGGAGTCACAGTGATGGGTGACCTTCTCAGGAAGTGACTGTGAGGTCAGTCGAAACTCAAATTTTAAATCGTAAAATGTGATGCCGCGGTCCTTAGGACTATTGCGAACACAGTGGAAAAGACAAAATCACATAAAAGAATTTTCAAGCAGGTCAAATAATTAGGTTAGGGATCCGGAAGAAATATCGAATAACTTGTAAATAGGATTGAACCGGCGAGGGAATTGTGACACCACTTACCCGACTACAGTGTAGCCGAGCAAGTTATGCCACTCAGTGTGCCGGAGCACTCTATTTTATCTTAATTCATTTTTATCATAGTTTTGAAAATAATTTGTGAAATATAATTCATTTATTGAAATTGTAATTTATTTGAGGTTCTGAAAATTTTTAAAGAAAATCCGGCAGAGTACCGGCTAAAAATGGAGAAAACCATTCTTCGGAACCTGTGAAAAACACTTCCTATATTCTTATTCATTCATCTCAACTCCATTTATCAAAATCTCAATATTTTTCAGTTCACATTCATTTCTCAATCATTCATTTCATGTGATAATCATATATATATCACAGATAAACATTCACTTTTTCATTTACAAACACAATTCTCATTATTTACATGAGCATCAAATTACATTTCATAAGTTCATTTACACATGAGAAAATAAGATCAATTATAAAATGCCAAAATGACACCTAGTGTCCTACCAATGCACTGTAGCCTGTGAGGTGACACGGACACTATGCAGAACTGCAGGATGGACTTACCCAATATGTGGTCTACTGGCTCTCTATCAAGATCTTCGCACTCACGCTGCAAGTAAAGCGACGCGCTAAGCATAAAGCTTAGTGGTGCAAATAATAAAATAGAAAGAAATAATATGCAACATAAAAATCATAATTTCTTAGCCATTGTGTTCATAAGAACTGAATAATTACCAACTTAGTGTTTAGTCGAGGGCTAATTACGTTTTATGATATTAACTTCTTCATGAATTTTAAGTTTTCATTGTATTCTATCGTAATCATTCCTGATATTTAGTTTTCGTATTTTCTTTAACAATCAGTTCAATTACAGTTATACTTTTCCATGCCCAAGTAACCTATACAAATTGACCGGATCGATAAACGGGTAAACTAGCACCGGGTACTGTGTACTCGCCGTCACACCATCGGTCACAATGTGTCTCCTGTGTAAAACAGAATGGCTAATAAGCCATATAAACAATAAGGCATAAAGCCAAGTAAAACATCATAATCAGTATAGCCATAGGCTATCACATCACATAATGGCAATGAAGCCATACATCATACGCAGTACTGCTATCAGAACCCTATTGGCATGCCAACCTATCCAAACCAATCACATTAGGCCTACTAGGGCACTTGAAACTTTTAAATTCTTCAATTTATAAATTTCAAATTTTTAGTGTCACTATTCATCTTATTGGTCAACAAAAATGTTGACTTTTAGAATAAAAATATGCACATTGACTTTGGCACTCCCAACATACCACATTTTGTGTTTAAAACTTGTTAGTTTTGGTCACTTTCTCAAAGCTTAGGTCATTTTGGCAAAATTGCCAATTTTTGGTTTTGGTGTCACTATTCACCTCATTGGTCAACAAAAATGTTGACTTTTGAATAGAAAATATGTACACTGACTTTGGCACTCCCAATATACCACATTTGGCATTCAAAACTTGTTGGCATTAAGTGTTAAGACCATTTCTAAGTATTAAACCAAAGGAGCAGATTTTTCAGTTTTTGTGAGTCAACTTCACTTTTCCATTGGACACTGTTGCTGTGGGAATTTGAAGAAATGCAAAACATAAAAGTTGTTCCTTATTTTGTCTAGTTGAATTTCCTTTTTTGAATCACTCCATTTGGAGTTTTGTAGCTCAAGTTATGGCCAAAATAAGTTTACTGTTCACGTGCACTGTTCATACTGAGATTTTGGTCCGCATTTTTGGTCCAAGTTTGGTCAGTAATTTGACCAAGTTAAGTTCATAATTTGGTCTAACTTTCTTCATATGAAATGTTCTACTATGCCTTAGGTTTCCATCGGTTCAAGAATCGCCTAAATCCGAGTTTTCTAGAGAGAGTTATAGCCATCCAAACATTCTCGCTCAAATCAAAATCGCACGATTGGAGTTTGAACAAAGAATCGTGACTGCCATTTGGGTTAGGTTCTGGTCATAATTTGAGGTATGTTTCTTCATGAAGTTGTTTGTCTATGTCTTAACTTGTTGCTGTAAAAATTTCAGGTCAATTGACCAAATCTACAGTGAGTTATGGCCAAATGAACAGCCATCGCTCATTTGGCAAATTCTCAGAATCGGTCACGGTATCCGGATTTGGGGCCAAGTTTTGGTCCTCTTGCTTTGGTCTTTTGGGCATGGTTTCTTCAGCAAAAATGTGCCATTATAAGCCTAGTTTCATGTCCAATTAGCCAAACACCAATTGGACTAACACAGCCCAAGTTATGGCAGTGCAAAGGGACTGAATTTTCAGTCCCTATGTCATTCTAGGGCGATTTCACTTTCACTTTACCATACTATTTTTCAGTTCTAATTATGGTCAACATACCTAAAATGGTCACTAATTGACCATTAAAATGTGCTCTAAATCAATTTTTCACTCCCCAAAACCCTAATTCAAATCCATAATTTATGCCATTTACCTTAGTTAGCTACTAAGGCATTACTCATATGTTTATAACTTCAAATATGGTTTCTAATTCACTTCAAGCTCATCAAAACATTCCTACATATTCTTTTACTAGGGCAGCCAAAATTCAAGTGTTCATACACAAGGTTTTTTTGTTCATTTAAACTACAAGTCTTACTAAGTTCAAGTCCAAAATCATGAAATTTAAGAGTTTTATGTTTATAGTTGCACTAACCTCAACTTGAAGAATCTCCAAGCTTGCCAACTTTAATTTCTCTTCTCCTTTGCTCCCAAACACCTTAGCAAGCTTCTAGAATAAATTTTTGTGTTGAGAACTTGAGGAAATATGGTGGGAGTTTAGGGCTTCATGAGCTTGCCAAGCTCATCAATGGAGGGAGGAAAGGAGAGGGTTACGTTTTCATGAAGGAGAAGAAGGAGCTGCTCACGTTTTTTTTAACTCCTTTAGTCTTTATTTATGTCTTTTATTTGTTAGTCAATTGATGGCTTAATTTGTGATTGGTCAAAATTTTTAAATGATGTCATTTTTGCATTATTTTGCATTTTCTTTTCTTTTCTTTCACTACTCATTTCAAATTTCATTTCTAGTAATGTTTATTCATATTTTATGTTATATTAATTATTTACTCAACTGGACAAGTCGGCCAAAAATCACCTCTAAAGGCGAAATGACCAAAATGCCCTACGTTCGGCTCAACGGGTCAAAATTGTCTATACCGATTGAAAAATTTTTCTAGGTATTTTCTTGGCATTCTAATGCCATGGGAACCTCAATAACCCTTCTCTGGAGTCCCAAAAATTATTTTATGAATTTTTACCTGGGTCTAGGGCTCCTCGTTGCGAGAACCGCAACTTCCCTCCGGTTACCCATTGCTTGGGCACCGGCTCGTTTTACTTGGTTGTATTTTATTTTCTAAAATTTTTACTAAATTTTTCTTATTAATATTTGAGTTAATTATAGTTCCTGACTTTAGTTTAATTATTTTTCCGGACGTTCTAGCTGTCCGGACCGACACCGGTCACCGGAACAGTAGAATGTACGGAATGATTACCGGGAGGGTGTTACAGGAATTTTTGGTCAATTCACCCCTAGAGCTGACTCCTGACCTAACTGTCCAATAAAATATGAGAAATGAAAATTTTGAAATATGGAATTAAATTAAAGAAGTATGGAAAAAACAAAAGGAAAAGAAAATTAAATTAAAAAGACTTATGACATCATCATGGTGATGCAAGCATAACCTCATTAATATTGTAATTTTAAAATATGAAAAAGTGAGAATAAATATTACAAAAATAAGACAAAAAAATAAAAAGAAAAAAGTAGTCTTCTTCTTCCATTTTCCGCTACCCACACTCTCTCATATTCTCTTTCAAAATTCCTCCATTGAAGCTTAATTTAAAGCTTCACAAACCTTAAAATTCTCCATTAAATCCCCAAAAATTCTTGATAAACCCTACTTTGGCAACATGAAAAGTAGATTGAAGAAGAAAGGGAAGGAAGAAAGTGGACTAATTGAAGGATTTGAGCTTTAAAAAGAGGTTAGCAATTTGAAGTTATAATTTGTTGTTAAATTATGCTTATGTATGTGAAATACACTTAGAATTGATGAAAGAAATAAAACAAATCAAATATGGAGGATTAATTGTGAAATTCGACTAGCCTTTGGGGGAGTTGAAATTGGTTAAGTTTGATGAAATTAAAGGGGTCTAGAAGTGTAACTAAGTGTATAGATGTTGATTATGTACTTTAAATTCATTAATTGAATGAATTGTGTAAGTTATGGTTCTTGGCACTTAGGGTTTGGAAAAAAATTTGAGAATTGGACAAATTATGTTATTGACCTTATTTGAGTTGAAAAATGGTCAATTGTGACCATTTGTAGTGTGTATGAATTGTTGGAACCAAGTTCCAATTCGGATTGGTAAATGTTAATCTGTAGGTAGCTTGACCTAGGTCCCTTTTAGGGACCGAAACTGAAAATTTACCAACCAAATTGGTGTGAGGACAATTGGGAATGAAATTAGACACAAAATGGCACATTTTTCATTCAGGAATCATGTCAAGAAAATGACCATAACGTAGTGAACAATTAGGCTAAATCCGGATTAGGGCACACTGACTTGTGCAAAAATGACCAAATGAACAGTAGTTACGTAAATGACCATAACTTGGTCTAGGAAGGTCCAAATGACCTGAATTTTTACCAGTAGAAAGCTGAGACATAGCCTTACAACTTTCATGAAGAAACAAACCCAAATTTTGACCATAACCTGTTTGAAAATCCACCGTAGTCAAGACACCAAACCGCGTAACCATGAAAGTGCCAGTGCACTGGTTTGAACTAATCCGGCCAGCCTTAGGAAAATGGCCATATCTTGTACAAAACTCCAAATGGAGTGATTCAAAAAGAAAATTAAAGATAAGATAATAAGGAACAACTTTGATGAAGGACATTTAGCCAAATTCCCACTGTAGACAAACTAATGGAACAATATAAACAAGTAACCCAAAACTGAAATTTTGAGATTTAACCTTAATAGGCTTTGAATTGAGTTTGGCAATCAATGCCAACAAAAATATGACTCAAAATATGGTAAATGGGTGTAATTAGAATTAGCATATCTAATTAGTATGAAAAAGTCAATATTTTGACTAAATGGTCAAATGAACAGTAGCCACAATTATACTAAGTACAAAGGATTCAATTTTGTAGGATAAAGTAAGTGTACAAAATTTAGTTATTGAATTTATTTATTAGAAATGAATTGAATAGATATTGAAACACTTTAGTTATGTGTTCTAGTGGCAAAGCAGCCCTCCAAGGAAGGAGGAGGAATGGAACCAAGACAAGTCTAGATAGGAGGTTTGTGCACAACTAACTCTTTTGTTATTTTTCACTTCCAAATTGATTTGAATAAATTTATTGTATGATTTATGATTTTTGTTGTGTTGAGAATTTTAACTTGTTGAATGAAAATGTATAAATTAAATGTAAATTTTCTTATACATTTAAGGATTTATTGCATGGGTTTGAGGATTGTAAATTTTAAGTTTGATGTGTTGACAACCTTGAGCATGAATTTATAATGATTAAATATGTTAATGGTTTGTAAACACTTTTGTAAATAGAAATTGTTTTGAATATGATTTGAAACCACAGTTGACATGGCAATATGTTTTGAATTCTCATTACCTTGTCTAGTGAGATATCTCCTCCACTAGATGGGGTGAGTTCCTTCCTCTCTGGCTTGCTAGTTGGGGAATATACTAGCTAATCTTTGTTCCTCCCTTTTAGCCTTGGTTATTGGGAGAGTTTGAAATGTCGTGGTGTACAACACGACATCTATTACGAATTTTGTGTCATGGGTCCAACTATGTGAATTGTTGGCAACGCCCTTTAAATTATGCATAGTTTGATAAATTGTGGTTGAAATAAATAATTTGTCAGTAATTCAAAATTTTTGTATTGTTTTAGAATTTAAAAGAAATGTAGATAAATAGTTACTATTTGATCAAAATGTTATTCAAATGAATAATTTGCATGAATGAAAATATTGATTTCTAGATGTCATGAATTTTGAAGAATTTAGAAATTTTAAATTTTTATTTGTTATGAATTGTCAAAGCATAACTTGTGTTATGTTTTAAATTATTAATTTATGCACCACTGAGTTCACCACTCAACGATAGCTTTGTATGCTGTCGCAGGTGAAAGAAAATATAAAGCAGCTGAGCGAGATTACTGAAAGACACTGTGAAACTATCTTCGGTTATATCATAGGTATACCCTTGTATTTTAGATTTTAATGTAATTCTGTAATTATATGTATGTTATTTCATTTGAGTAGTTGTATCAACTCTTTTGTAATATATTTTTGAACTGTAATCAAATTCAAATTATTGTAATAGTATCTTGAGATTTTATGTACTTATAAAGTTTTGTACTACTAAATTTTTAATGCTCCCATGAATGTAAATATTAATTTTGTTATTTTAATGAGATATTTCAATATTTGATTTAATTTAAACTGTGTATTGAGTTGCTTGTGCTGATTTGTGAAATGAAATTGATTAATGGAGTTGTGATTGAGAAATATATTGGGAGTGTCTTTATTTTCAGGTTCTGAATAACTGTTTTCTCAAAATACAGACGGCACTCTACCGAAATTTTTATAAAAATTGCGGAGATTTTAAATATCTAAAAATTTGATTTATGTTTGGACTTTAAATAAAGGTTTTTAATATCAGAAAAAAAATTTTACCCACCAATTTAAAAATCAACAAAAATTGTTTTAAAATCCCTTGTAGTATATTTAATGGGTTACCTGTAGGTGAAGTACAGTAATTCATTAGGTGTACTATGGGAGCATATTACATCTTACATGGATTAGGGTGTGACATGTTTTAGTGGTATCAGAGCTAGTTTTTAAAGTAAATTTTGAACTGTGAATTTGAAATATTTTTTGATAAGTATAACTACTCGAATGTTTGATAGATGTAGTACATTTACATCATAAATATGAACTAACGAGGAGAAATCTCCTTGTATTGGTTGTACAGAAAAAAAAAATCCTGTGAATAGATATGGACAAAGGGGATAAAAAAGTAGAGCAGTCTGATACAGCTGACGTACATGGAGAGGCCCCAGTTCCGCAGAGTGTTGGAGGTCCAGCTGCACCAGTCCCTCCTATACAAATTACTGCACAAATGGCCCAGCAGATGGCCATGTTCTTTCAGCAAATGGCTAATAATCTGTCAGCCCAGGCCCAAGTACAAACCCAACCCCCTCAAGAGCAGCATGAAAAAGAGAAAAGTGGGAAACCTATCGGTCAAAGTTCAAGTAGTAATTTGGGAAAGAGAAAAGATTTTGAGGGACCCCAAGCTCCTAAGTATGACAGAGGTGGATCTTCAGGGCTGAAGCAATCAAGAGCCATTCGTTAAAGAACTAGAAGTTCCTACCCTATCCGTATCTATGACGTTTGTGGAAAATTACATGGGGGTATTTGCTATAAGGTTACTGGAGCCTGCTTCAATTGTGGTGGAATCAAACATTACGCCCGAGATTATACTAGCGCACGTCGATTTATGCCACATACTACACCAGAGGAATCAGTCCAAGGTTCTGATTTTAGAGGCTCATTAATAGTTAGTAGGGGTAGAGGTAGAAGTAGAGACAGCACTTCAGGTAATCCTAGCACAATGGACCAACCCGAGCAGAGGAATACACTAGAAAGAGGGAACGCCATGCATCAAGGGGAAAAAGCAGAGACTTCAGATGTAGTTGCCGGCACGTTCTTAACTTTTGAAAGGAATAATTATGTACTATCTGATTTCGGCTCTACTTATTTATATGCTAATGCTAGAATTATATGTTCTACTGCTATTCCCTTGAGTGGAGATAAATTTTGATGTGTTAGTAATTAGTCTTTTAGGATAAGAATTGCGATAATAAGCGTGATTGGAATTAATTTTGAAAAAGTTTCTAGTGAGAGACATCTCCTAGACTATGATAAATTATAAAGTTAATTAGTAAGCCTAATTAGGTATTGCAAGTGGACCTAAAAGTAAGTTATAGTAATATATCTGCCCTAGATGAAAGCAAAGGTATTATTGTTGATAGATGTTAGTAGATACCATAATCAAAATAAGTTTAAGATATTAGTGGATGAGAGAAATAAGATATAGGAAAGGTTGATCTATTGGGATGTATCGTAGTAATTATATAATGTTCTTGATGTTTGTGCTATAACCTGCAGATTACAGTACTGACTTGGGATTTATTATGTAGAGCTACGTACTACCCAATAGTACACAAGGATAAAAATAGTTATAAATGGCTTTCGCTTTAGTAAAAATATACTAGAATAGAGTTTTATTACTAGAACTGAGTTTGAAAATCCTAATTCAGGATTTAAAACTCTACAATTAGAATATCAAAAGATCATGCTTGCAAGGTAGTGAGAGTTAAAGACTCCATTACCCTAGCATGAATTTCAGTACATCAAGAATTGTTATGGGACTAGAGATTTTAGTATGGTCAAAATTTAGAAAATAACACCTATAGGGCTAAGTCATCCAGTCTCCGATATGGGGTTTATAGTTGTTCTAGTATTGCAATGGATCTTTTGCTCAAAGTTTAGTAAGGAATAGTATTCTATTTGTGTAGCAGTAAAACACAAAATATAATTTTGTTCCCCTGGAAGAGATAGGATGCTATGGATGATAATTATAACTTATAAAACAATTAAGAAATGATGTTCTACTGATAACAGTAATTCGATAGGAACTAGTTGGCCAGGTATTCTTTAGGAAGAGCACAATTTTATTGTGCGGATGATAAGGATTAGATTAGAATTAAAGCAAAACTTTTGAAAAGCATGGGAAAAAGGAGAGTCTGGTAGACTCCCTTCTTAAGATTGAAGAATTGTTTATGGTTCCAAAAAAAAAAAAAGGTAATGTTCGCAAACCAGCGGAAAATAAGCTATAGGATATCGGTAGATAAAAGAAAATATAGAAGTAAAAATTAGAATTGTTGGTGCAAATGTAATAAAGAAACGTTATGAATATTAGTTAAAGTGTTGACTAGAATGGTTAGAGGACCAAATCAAAGTAATATTGAAGTATAGTGGATTTATTAAGGACGATAAGAGGTGCTAAATTACGACTCGACAGTCAAGTTAAGGAAGAAGATAAGATTGAGGAATAAAATAATTAAAGTTAAGTTGTGGAATAAAAAAAAAAGAAATAAATAGGACAATAAGAAATGAGAAAAACACTAGATGAAGAATTACCACCAAGGCAAACAACTTACTTAAAACGCGTAACGATATTCCGAACTATTTTATCAAGAAAGAAATAAGTTAAACAAAAGCAAACAAGATAGTGCAAAATGGCACATAGGCCTTGGTCATAAATGGAGATGGTAAGATAATGGTTATGGACCTATGGCCAATAAAGAGATAAGCAATTCATATATGACTAACGAGGTCATTTAAAAAAAAAGACTACAAAGGAAAATAATTGCTAAAACAACAGCAAGAAAAGACTAAAATATTCTAAACTAAACTAAAGGTTGCATCAAATGATCAAGAGATTTAATAAGAAAAGAGTAAAGCTAGGTTCTCACCCATAGGATCGTACGAGATCCTAGAAAGAGTGGATCCGCTAGCATGCAAATTTGCTTACCTCTAAAATGGAAATGAATTTGAAACTAACTTATGACAGAAGCTCATAAGAAACTTGGCTCACGAGGTGAGCAATCGATGAGTAAATAGTATTGGTTAAAGTGCTGCGGAACCATCATTCAGGCCAGGAAGCTACTTGGGAGCATGAATAGGACATGAGGAGACAGCACCCACAACTGTTCAGAGACTGATACCAGGTAAAATTTCGAGGATGAAATTATTTTAAGGGGGGGGGGGGTGAGAATTGTAACACCCCTATTTGCATAGTTTGGTATATGTTACTGTTCCGGTGACCGGTATCGGTCCGGACAATTAAGAGGATTAGAACTATGTTTAAGACACTTGGAAAAACCCTGATCGAAAATAAATAATGATTACCAGATAAAAAAGTTAAAATAAGAAAAACAGAACATAAAGGTTAAATGAGCCGATAGTTACAACGATGGGTGACGTTCCCGATAAGTGACTACGAGGTCAGTCTAAACTCAAATTTCGAATCGTAAAATGTGACGCCGCGGTCCTTAGGACTATTACGAACACAGTGAAAAAGAGAAAATCATAGAAAAGAATTTTCAAGCAGGTCAAATAATTAGGTCAGGGATCCGAAAGAAATATCGAATAACTTGTAAACCGGATTGAACCGGCGAGGGGCGATTTGGTCAATTCACCCCTAGAGTTGACTCCCGACCTAACTGTCCAATAAAATCTGAGAAATGAAAATTTTGAAATATGAAATTAAATGAAAGAAGTATGGGAAAAACAAAAAGAAAAGAAAATTAAATTAAAAAGACTTATGACATCATCATGGTGATGCAAGCATGACCTCATTGACATTATAATTTTAAAATATGAAAAAGTAAGGATAAATATTACAAAAATAAGACAAAAAAATAAAAAGAAAAAAGTGGTCTTCTTCTTCCATTTTTCGCCATCCACACTCTCTCATATTCTCTTTCAAAATTCCTCCATTAAAGTTTAATTTAAAGCTTCACAAACCCTAAAATTCTCCATTAAATCCCTAAAAATTCTTGTTAAACCCTACTTTGGCAACTTGAAAAGTAGATTGAAGAAGAAAGGGAAGGAAGAAAGTGGACCAATTGAAGGATTTGAGCTTTAAAGAGAGGTTAGCAATTTAAACTTATAATTTGTAGTTGAATTATGCTTATGTATGTGAAAGACACTTAGAATTGATGAAAGAAATAAAACAAATCAAATATTGAGGATTAATTGTGAAATTCAGCCAGCCTTTGGGGGAGTTGAAATTGATTGAGTTTGATGAAATTAAAGGGGTCTAGAAGTGTAACTAAGTGTATAGATGTTGATTATGTACTTTAAATTCATTAATTGAATGAATTGTGTAAGTTAGGGTTCTTGGCACTTAGGGTTTGGGAGAAAATTTGAGAATTGGCCAAATGATGTTATTGACCTTATTTGAGTTGAGAAATGGTCAATTATGACCATTTATAGTGTGTATGAATTGTTGGAACCAAGTTCCAATTCGGATTGGTGAAGATCAATCTGCAGGCAGCTTGACCTAGGTCCATTTCAGGGACCAAAATTGAAAATTTACGAACTCAATTGGTGTGAGGCTAATTGAGAATGAAACTAGACACAAAATGGCACATTTTTTATTTAGGAATTATGCCCAGAAAATGACCATAACTTAGTGAACAATTAGGCCAAATCCATATTAGGGCACACTGACTTGTACAAAAATGACCAAATGAATAGTAGTTACGTAAATGACCATAACTTGGTCTAGGAAGGTCCAAATGAGCTGAATTTTTACTAGTAGAAAGCTGAGACATAGCCCTACAACTTTCATGAAGAAACATGTCACACCCTACCCCTCTGTAAGGCATAACATGATCCCGTAGTATACCTAATGAATTACCAACTCCGTCTACTGATAACCCATTAAATACACTACAAGGGATTTTCAAAACTTTTCTTACTTCTTTTACAGTGGTGAGCACTATTTACAGGTGTTAAAACCTTTTTGAACTGAAGTGAGAAAACTGACACATTTGACTTAATTGGAGTTTCTGTAAAAATTTTGGCAGAGTGCCATCTGTATTTTGGATAAAACAGTTCTTCAGAAAACCTGTGAAAGCACTTCAATATATTTTCAAATCTCAACTCCAACATAATCTCAACACAACATTTTTCTCAACTCAAATCCACAGTAATTTTTCAAAGACTGAGACAAAGGAAATATAATACAAAACTATTCAAGTAAATGAAATCTCAAATTTACATTTACAATAATTTACATTTAATTACATACCAAAATATTTTACAAGAGTTTTTATACAACTGCTCAAATAATTTACATACATATTATTACATGCATACATCAAAACCTATGTACACGGGTATACCTATGATATACCTGGAGCTGATCTGAAAGTGTCTTCAAAAAACTTACTCACTGCTCTATGTTCTTCTTACTGTGATAAAGATACAAAGCTATCATTGAGTGGTGAACCTGGTGCACAACTATAATTTAAAACATAATACAATATACATTGACAAATTTTACAGTAAATAATTTGGGAATCTGAATACTCATCAAATTTCACAACTCAAAATATTCATTGCCACTAATGTAAATCATTTGTATAAATGACTTGGAGCACAAAATTCAATTTGTCAAATCTTGACTATCCATTTAAGTAATTCCAACAAAATCAATTATACATAAACCATAATTAAAGTCACCATTCAAAAGCCATTCTGTATCTCAAAAATCATTATGTATCTCAAAAACCATGTTGTATCTCAAAAATCAATCTTTATCTCACTAACTATGCAAGACTAATCCGAAAGGGCCATATTCGATGTGATTCTAACTCCCTATGGTCGGGAGGTCGAATCGATTCTAACTCCCTATGGTCGGGAAGTCGAATCATCGTGCATGCACCATCACAATAATGAATCTTCCGCAAGGGCCATAATGATAAAATAAACTTAGATCTAACCTCAAATCAGAGGAAAATCTAAGCCTGTGCACGTACCATGGTAATCAAAACACAACTCACTCCATTGTCTTCTCAACAAATGAGAGAGACGGGTAATAACCTAGTCAAGCAACTATAGTGAGATATAAAACAATATCACAATCCTTTTAGTGAGCATAAATCACAATATAATTCGATTCAAAGTCAATTCCAATATCCAATAATTTTTATGCTCATCACAATTCAAATAATAAAATTTGCATTTTTCCATGAATATTACCATCACAATTCAAAACATGTTCTATCAAAATTTTCCAAAACATAATTTACTCAATTCATAACAATGCTTAATACTTATGGAAATACCATTTCACAAAGCCAAATTCATACATACTATAATAATTTTCAATAATCATTGAATTAAATCCAATGCTTGTTAAACATAATACATAGGAAAAGTATCTCATTTAATCATATGAAGTATTTCAACAAATCAGTTAAAAACTAGTTGTGCACAAACCTCTGATATTCGTCTCTGGTCCGACTCGATTTCTTTTCCTTTCTCTCGAGTCCTTGTTAGCCGAGAAACACAATTTAAAGTGTTTGATTACAAATTAAACTGTCTCTATCGATGGAGTTTGGTAAATAATGCAATCGAACTCAATTATTCACTTAATCACTTAATATACCGACCCTCGCTATGCTTTTAGGTAATTTAGGTTTTAGAGTCGTTAATATGTCATATTCGATAGGGTTTTATGTTTGGTATGTTTTAACAAAGTAATTTGCTTGCTTAGTGCAATTTAATGCAAATTCTCGGATTCGAACACTGGTTTGACCTAACCGACGATCTAGTTCCTCGGTTTTCGGTCTCGGTCGAAACTACAAACTTGTAGATCTAGGTCTTATTGCACGCGTGCAAAATTTCAGGTCAATCCGAGTTAAGTAGACCAAGTTATGGTCATTACACTATTGCTGGTCAAATGGTACCATTTTAGGTAAATTTTAGGTCAAAGTGGTCAATTCTGGTTCGGCCAGTTTTGGACCCGAACTTGTGCAAGTTGTTTGACTTGCTTATGGTCATTTCTGGGCTTTGGTGTCTTCATAAGACTTGTAGGTATGGGTCTTAACTATTCTTGGTCAAAATTTCAGGTCAATTGGACCTGGTTTGAGTGAGTTATGGCCTAAACACTCACTGCTGCCCAATTGGTCATTTTTCAGGTCCTAATTGCACCTAATCCGAATTGGTCATTTTTTTAGGTCACCTTGCAAGCAGAATTTTGGCATGGTTTCTCAATGAAAGTTGGCACATTTTGTGCCTAGTTTCACCTCAAATTGGTCTCATACTAATTAAGGTTACACATTCAAGGTTATAGGCCAAAATATACACTGCCCTTAATATGCATTACACATCCCAACTTCAAACACACACTCACCTTTGCAAGGTTTACTTCCATACCCTACCAAACTGTTTTGGCACATTACCAACAACATTTTCTATATAACATTAGCATTATCTTGGGCAGATTCCAATCACCATCAACACACCAATTATTATTCACAATCACAATTCTAAGTACCATTACAATTACACCTAAACACTACAAACATTACATACACTTTACAACTTTAATTTACATACTTAACATCAATCCTTCTAGGTCAATATGCTGCCCACACTTCCTTCAATATACACCCTTTCTCAAGTGTCCACAAGCTGCCACAAATCACTCATCAGCATCACATTGCCGTACCATAAGTTAATTTCCATCAAAGTGTATAATTCACCATATATACATGCATTAAATCACTAGGTTACTAAATCACCATGAACAACATTATTTCTCAACAATTATATGCACAATTTCCTCATCAAAAACGTGACCATGGCTGTCCAAAATGACAACAACAATAACCCATCAAACTTAAAATTTTCCTTCACCAAACTAATACCCATAACATGCACATAAACTTTAACAAAGAAATTCTCAAAATTATGAACTTACCTTTAATTGTAACTTGCTAAACCTTCACCAAACTTCTCAAAATTGGTATCAATATCTTCCTTGTGATGTGTAGACTATTTTTCATAAAACTACTTAAGGGATTGGAGTTGAAAATGGGGAGATAAGAAAGCTTGCATGAAAAATGGCTATGGAGGATTTCTTAGGGAGCTTGCTACGGCATGGTTGAAAAATTGAAGAAGATGATGTTTTAGTGGGAGGAATCTGCCCACTTATGATTATATTTAACCCATTTTATAATTCTTAGTGGTCCACTCACACCATTTAATCATTTAATAAACTTAATTTCCCTTAATTCCACATTAAACCCTTAATTTCCACTATTTATTTTAGGTACCACCAATTTAATTTTTCATTTTATTTTCTAAGTGTAATACTATTTATTTTTAATGGACATTTAGGTCAAAAGACAATTCGGGGTGTCAAATGACCATAATGCACCTGTTAGATTCGTTCGATTTTTAGATACTGGGTTTTGTCTGTTTTTCGATTTCTCACTTTTCTTTGTACTATTTATTTAATTTTTCTTTAATCTTTCTAATGAGATTAATTCTTCAATAAGGTTCTATTTATGTCCTAAAAATGTTTTCCAGGGTTCCCCGCAGTCCAGGGCTAGTCAACGGTCCACGCCGTGACTTCCCGGTGCGGTCACCCATCGCTAGGGTTTTCGGCTCACTTAACTTGGTTACATTTCTTTGCTATGATTTTTCCTTTGTTTTTCTTGTATTTTCTTTTCTTGTATTTCATTATTTTATGTCTCCTCACTCATATTGAAGTCTGATTCTAGGCATCCTAATTTGTCCAGGCAAGACTGGTCACTGGAGCGATGAGAGCACTACCGAACTTTGGGGTGTTACAATTCTCTCCCCCTTAAATAAATTTCGTCTCGAAATTTTTACCTGGTATTAGTCTCTGAACAGCTGTGGGTGCTGTCTCCTCATATCCTCTTCACGTTCCCAAGTAGCTTCCTGGCCTGAATGATAGTTCCACAGCACTTTAACCAGGTGTATCTTTTTGTTCCTCAGCTGTTTCACCTCATATGCCAGAATTTTTATGGGTTCTTCCTCATATGAGAGGTCTGGATTTACTTCAATCTCTTCAACTGACAGTACATGAGATGGGTCAGATCTGTACCTCCTTAACATGGACACATGGAAGACACTGTGTATCCTTGCTAGCTCTGGAGGTAATGCCAACCGGTATGCCAAAGGACCCACTCTTTCCAGAACCTCATATGGTCCGATGAAACGAGGACTCAGTTTCCCCTTTCTGCCAAATCTCATAATCCTCTTCCAAGGAGAAACTTTGAGGAATACCTTATCACCCACTGCATACTCAATATCTCTTCTCTTCAGATCAACATAGGACTTACGCGTCGATGCAGCCTTGAGCCTATCTCTGATCAATCTGATCTTTTCCTCTGTCTGCTGGACAATTTCTGGCCCAATCATCTTCCTTTCACCTACTTCATCCCAACATAAAGGAGTTCTGCACTTCCTGCCATACAAAGCTTCATATGGAGGCATCCCTATGCTTGATTGGTAGCTGTTGTTATAAGCAAACTCAATCAAAGACAAGTGTGTATCCCAACTACCTTCAAACTCAATCACACAAGCCCGTAGCATATCCTCCAATATCTGAATTACCCTCTCAGACTGGCCATCTATCTGTGGGTGGAATGCTGTGCTGAAGTTCAATCTAGTTCTTAGGGCTCTCTGAAGACTACCCTAGAATCTAGAAGTGAACCTAGGATCTCTGTCAGATACAATTGATACTGGCACTCCATGCAATTTTACAATCTCATATGTGTACAATCTGGCCAATTTTCCAGGCTATAGTCCATTCGAACTGGCAAAAAGTGAGCAGACTTGGTTAGTCTATCAACTATAACCTATATTGCATCATGACTATTCTGTGTCCTCGGAAATCTCATCACAAAATCCATAATTATCTATTCTCTTACTATGTTTCATAGGGTGCTATTTGTATGCTAGCTCGACACTTATTATTATATACAAATTCTGTTAGTGGGATGTATCTGTCCCATCTCCCCTCGGATTCAATGACAGAAGTTCTCGGTATATTCTCGAGGGTTTATTCCATTTTACAGGTCATTATTATCATTTCATTTCATTATTTATAGAAACTCAATGAGTTTCAAAATTTACCTGAATCACTTGTTTCGACTGTCCATCCATCTAAGGATGATAAGTCGTACTGATATCTCTAAGCTTATAGCAATTACTGGGGTACAGGTAATTCACATTAATGTAACCGAGTCACTGACTCTAGCTACCTTACAAGTGTAATCATTTGATAGGCTAGTTCTGAAGTCTTAAATTTCTGACTAAAATTTTCACATTTATTTCCAGTAATAGTACTTTATTCGGGCGCAACTGTGTCGATTATAGATTACTTACAAATATTCTTAATTTATTGTACCACGAGGAAGTACGTAGCTCTACATAATAATCTCGTGTCAGTACTATAATCTGCAGCTTACAATACAAACATCGAGAACATTATATAGTCACTACATTATAACCTCATGGACTAGGTTTTCTAACATCTTATCTTTCTCGAATCCACTAATATCCTAAAAGACTAGTCACTAATACATCAAAATTCATTCCCATGTAAAGGAATAACAACAGAACATATAGTTCTGACACTAACACACAACTAAGTAGTGCTGGGATCAATTAATAACTAATTGTTTCTTTCAAAAATTAAGAACTTACCAGCGGCTACATTTGAAGTTTCTGCTCTTTCTCCTTGGCGCCTGATGGACGCCCGATCGATGCACTACCATATTCGAGTTGATTCACTGTGTTATAGTGGTGAGGAGTACTAACTCTATTTCTATCTTGACTCTGACTGACGGTCTGTGAACTCTGGAGAGCAGATCGAGGTGGTTTAGTACAATCTTTAGCAAAGTGTCCAAGTTTTCCACAATTGTAGCAGGCTCCAGACGCCTTATAGCATATCCCACCATGATATCTTCTACAAGTTTCACATTGGCGGGGAGGGTAGGAACTTCTAGTTGTTCGACGACTGGACCTTGATGGTCTCTGCCTTACTGATCCACCTCTATCATATCCCTGAGCTCGGGGTTCCTCAAATTCTTTTCTCTTTCTCAAATTACTGCTTGAGCTCTGACCCATAGGTTTCTCCCTCTTTTCCATTTCACACTGCCCTCGTGGGGTTGGAGTGCAGACTTGGGCTTGGGTGACATTATCAGCCATTTGTTGGAAGAAAGTGGCCATTCTTTGGGCCATTTGTGCGATAATTTGTCTGTAAAGCCCAGTACAGTCAGCTTCGACATTTTGTGGGTGGGGCTTCAACTTGTTCTTCCGCCATCACTGCATCGTTTCTATTATCTCATTCTTCTCTTCCATTTTTCTCACGAAATTTTCTATTCTGAACAACCAACACAAGGAGATTCCTCTCCATTAGTTCACATTTATGATGTAAATGTACTATATGTATCAAACATTTGAGCAGTTGTAGTTCTGACAAAAGATTTCAAATTCACAGTTCGAAATTCACTTTAAAACCATTGCTCTGATACCACTAAAACATGTCACACCCTACCCCTCTGTAAGGCATAACATGATCCCGTAGTATACCTAATGAATTACCAACTCCGTCTACTGATAACCCATTAAATACACTACAAGGGATTTTCAAAACTTTTCTTACTTCTTTTACGATGGTGAGCACTATTTACAGTGTTAAAAACCTTTTTGAATCAAGTGAGAAAAGCGACACATTTGACTTAATTGGAGTTTCTGTAAAAATTTTGGCAGAGTGCCATCTGTATTTTGGATAAAACAGTTCTTCAGAAAACCTGTGAAAGCACTTCAATATATTTTCAAATCTCAACTCCAACATAATCTCAACACAACATTTTTCTCAACTCAAATCCACAGTAATTTTTCAAAGACTGAGACAAAGGAAATATAATACAAAACTATTCAAGTAAATGAAATCTCAAATTTACATTTACAATAATTTACATTTAATTACATACCAAAATATTTTACAAGAGTTTTTATACAACTGCTCAAATAATTTACATACATATTATTACATGCATACATCAAAACCTATGTACACGGGTATACCTATGATATACCCGAGTCGATCTGAAAGTGTCTTCAAAAACTTACTCATCGCTCTATGTTCTTCTTACTGCGACATGACATACAAAGCTATCATTGAGTGGTGAACTCGATGGTGCACAACTATAATTTAAAACATAATACAATATACATTGACAAATTTCTGATAAATAATTTGGGAATCAATACTCATCAAATTTCACAACTCAAAATATTCATTGCCACTAATGTAAATCATTTGTATAAATGACTTGGAGCACAAAATTCAATTTGTCAAATCTTGACTATCCATTTAAGTAATTCCAACAAAATCAATTATACATAAACCATAATTGAAATCACCATTCAAAAGCCATTCTGTATCTCAAAAATCATTATGTATCTCAAAAACCATGTTGTATCTCAAAAATCAATCTTTATCTCACTAACTATTCAAGACTAATCCGAAGGGCCATATTCGATGTGATTCTAACTCCCTATGGTCGGGAGGTCGAATCGATTCTAACTCCCTATGGTCGGGAGGTCGAATCATCGTGCCTGATACCATCACAATAATGAATCTTCCGCAAGGGCCATAACGATAAAATAAACTTAGATCTAACCTCAAATCAGAGGAAAATCTAAGCCTGTGCACGTACCATGGTAATCAAAACACAACTCACTCCATTGTCTTCTCAACAAATGAGAGAGACGGGTAATAACCTAGTCAAGCAACTATAGTGAGATATAAAACAATATCACAATCCTTTTAGTGAGCATAAATCACAATATAATTCGATTCAAAGTCAATTCCAATATCCAATAATTTTTATGCTCATCACAATTCAAATAATAAAATTTGCATTTTTCCATGAATATTACCATCACAATTCAAAACATGTTCTATCACAATTTTCCAAAACATAATTTACTCAATTCATAACAATGCTTAATACTTATGGAAATACCATTTCACAAAGCCAAATTCATACATACTATAATAATTTTCAATAATCATTGAATTAAATCCAATGCTTGTTAAACATAATACATAGGAAAAGTATCTCATTTAATCATATGAAATATTTCAACAAATCAGTTAAAAACTAGTTGTGCACAAACCTCTGATATTCGTCTCCTGGTCTGGACTCAGTATTTCTTTTCCTTTCCCTGAGTCCTTGTTAGCTGAGAAACACAATTTAAAGTGTTTCAGTACAAAATTAAACTGTCTCTATCGATGGAGTTTGGTAAATAATGCACTGAACTCAATTATTCACTTAATCACTTAATATACCGACCCTCGTTGCGTTTTAGGTAATTTAGGTTTTAGTGTCGTTAATATGTCATATTCGATAGGGTTTTAGGTTTGGTATGTTTTACCAAAGTCATTTCCTTGCTTAGTGCATTTTAATGCAAATTGCTGGATTCCGGAACACTGGTTTGACCTAACCGGACGATCTAGTTCCCTCGGTTTTCGGGTCTCGGTCGAAACTACAAACTTGTAGATCTAGGTCTTATTGCACGCGGTGCAAAATTTCAGGTCAATCCGAGTTAAGTAGACCAAGTTATGGTCATTACACTATTGCTGGTCAAATGGTACCATTTTAGGTAAATTTTAGGTCAAAGTGGTCAATTCTGGTTCGGCCAGTTTTTGGACCCGAACTTGTGCAAGTTGTTTGACTTGCTTATGGTCATTTCTGGGCTTTGGTGTCTTCATAAGACTTGTAGGTATGGGTCTTAACTATTCTTGGTCAAAATTTCAGGTCAATTGGACCTGGTTTGAGTGAGTTATGGCCTAAACACTCACTGCTGCCCAATTGGTCATTTTTCAGGTCCTAATTGCACCTAATCCGAATTGGTCATTTTTTTAGGTCACCTTGCAAGCAGAATTTTGGCATGGTTTCTCAATGAAAGTTGGCACATTTTGTGCCTAGTTTCACCTCAAATTGGTCTCATACTAATTAAGGTTACACATTCAAGGTTATAGGCCAAAATATACACTGCCCTTAATATGCATTACACATCCCAACTTCAAACACACACTCACCTTTGCAAGGTTTACTTCCATACCCTACCAAACTGTTTTGGCACATTACCAACAACATTTTCTATATAACATTAGCATTATCTTGGGCAGATTCCAATCACCATCAACACACCAATTATTATTCACAATCACAATTCTAAGTACCATTACAATTACACCTAAACACTACAAACATTACATACACTTTACAACTTTAATTTACATACTTAACATCAATCCTTCTAGGTCAATATGCTGCCCACACTTCCTTCAATATACACCCTTTCTCAAGTGTCCACAAGCTGCCACAAATCACTCATCAGCATCACATTGCCGTACCATAAGTTAATTTCCATCAAAGTGTATAATTCACCATATATACATGCATTAAATCACTAGGTTACTAAATCACCATGAACAACATTATTTCTCAACAATTATATGCACAATTTCCTCATCAAAAACGTGACCATGGCTGTCCAAAATGACAACAACAATAACCCATCAAACTTAAAATTTTCCTTCACCAAACTAATACCCATAACATGCACATAAACTTTAACAAAGAAATTCTCAAAATTATGAACTTACCTTTAATTGTAACTTGCTAAACCTTCACCAAACTTCTCAAAATTGGTATCAATATCTTCCTTGTGATGTGTAGACTATTTTTCATAAAACTACTTAAGGGATTGGAGTTGAAAATGGGGAGATAAGAAAGCTTGCATGAAAAATGGCTATGGAGGATTTCTTAGGGAGCTTGCTACGGCATGGTTGAAAAATTGAAGAAGATGATGTTTTAGTGGGAGGAATCTGCCCACTTATGATTATATTTAACCCATTTTATAATTCTTAGTGGTCCACTCACACCATTTAATCATTTAATAAACTTAATTTCCCTTAATTCCACATTAAACCCTTAATTTCCACTATTTATTTTAGGTACCACCAATTTAATTTTTCATTTTATTTTCTAAGTGTAATACTATTTATTTTTAATGGACATTTAGGTCAAAAGACAATTCGGGGTGTCAAATGACCATAATGCCCCTGTTCGGGTTACGTTCCCGATTTTTCGGTATTACCGGGTTTTGTCTGTTTTTCGATTTCTCACTTTTCTTTGTACTATTTATTTAATTTTTCTTTAATCTTTCTAATGAGATTAATTCTTCAATAAGGTTCTATTTATGTCCTAAAAATGTTTTCCAGGGTTCCCCGCAGTCCAGGGCTAGTCAACGGTCCACGCCGTGACTTCCTGTCTGATCACCATCGCTAGGGTTTTCGGCTCACTTAACTTGGTTACATTTCTTTGCTATGATTTTTCCTTTGTTTTTCTTGTATTTTCTTTTCTTGTATTTCATTATTTTATGTCTCCTCACTCATATTGAAGTACAGTTCTAGGCATCCTAGCTGTCCGGGCAGCACTGGTCACTGGAGCAGTAGAACGCACTACCGAACTTTGGGGTGTTACAAAACAAACCCAAATTTTGACTATAACCTGTTTGAAAATCCACCTGTAGTCAACACACCAAAACTGCTAGAACCAAGAAAGTGCCCAGAATTCTGGGTTTGAACTAATCCGGCCTGCCTTAGGAAAATGGCCATATCTTGGCTACAAAACTATAAATGGAGTGATTCAAAAAGGGAATTAAAGATAAGACAATAAGGAACAACTTTGATGCAGGACATTTAGCCAAATTTCCACTGTAGACAGACCAATGGAACAATATAAACAAGTAACCTAAAACTGAAATTTTGAGATTTAACCCTAATAGGCTTTGAATTGAATTTGGCAATAAATGCCAACAAAAATATGACTCAAAATGTGGTATATGGGTGTAATTAGAATTAACATATCTAATTAGTATGAAAAAGTCAATATTTTGACCAAATGGTCAAATGAATAGTAGCCACAATTATACTAAGTACAAAGGATTCAGTTTTGTAGGATAAAGTAAGTGTACAAAATTTAGTTATTGAATTTATTTATTAGAAATGAATTGAATAGATATTGAAACACTCTAGTTATGTGTTTTAGTGGGAAAGGAGCCCTCCAAGGAAGGAGGAGGTTTGGAACCAAGATAAGTCTAGATAAGAGGTTTGTGCACAACTAACTCTTTTGTTATTTTTTACTTCCAAATTGATTTGAATAAATTTATTGTATGATTTATGATTTTTGTTATGTTGAGAATTTTAACTTGTTGAATGAAATTGTATAAATTAAATGTAAATTTTCTTATGCATTTAAGGATTTATTGCATGGGTTTGAGGATTGTAAATTTTAAGTTTGATGTGTTGACGACCTTGAGCATGCATTTATAATGATTAAATATGTTAATGGTTTGTAAACACTTTTGTAAATAGAAATTGTTTTGAATATGATTTGAAACCACAATTGACATGGCAATATGTTTTGAATTCTCATTAGCTTATCTAGTGAGATATCTCCTCCACTAGATGGGGTGAGTTCCTTCCTCTCTGGCTTGCTAGTTGGGGAAGACTTTGGATGAGTACTCATATATACTATCTAGTCTTTGTTCCTTCCTTTTAGCCTTGGTTATTGGGAGAGTTTGAAATGTCGTGGTGTACAACAAAACATCTTTTATGAATTTTGTGTCATGGGTCCAACTGTGTGAATTATTGGCAACGCCCTTTAAATTATACATAGTTTGATAAATTGTAGTTGAAATAAATAATTTGTCAGTGATTCAAAATTTTTGTATTGTTTTAGAATTTAAAAGAAATGTAGATAAATAGTTACTATTTGATCAAAATGTTATTCAAATAAATAGTTTGCATAAATAAAAATATTGATTTCTGGATGTCATGAATTTTGAAGAATTTAGAAATTTTAAAATTTTATTTGTTATGAATTGTCAAAGCATAACTTGTGTTAAGTTTTAAATTATTAGTTTGTGCACTATTGAGTTCACCACTCAGAGATAGCTTTGTATGCTGTCGCAGGTGAAAGAAAATATAAAGCAGCTGAGCGAGATTACTGAAAGACACTGTGAAACTATCTTCGGGTATATCATAGGTATACCCTTGTACATTAGATTTTGATGTAATTCTGTAATTATATGTATGTAATTTCATTTGAGCAGTTGTATCAACTCTTTTATAATATATTTTTGGACTGTAATCAAATACAAATTATTGTAATATTATCTTGAGATTTTATGTACTTATAAAGTTTTGTACTACTTAATTTTTAATGCTCTCATGAATGTAAATATTAATTTTGTTACGTTAATGAGATATTTCAATGTTTGATTTAATTTAAACTGTATATTGAGCTGCTTGTGTTGATTTGTGAAATGAAATTGATTAATGGAGTTGTGATTGAGAAATATATTGGGAGTGTTTTTATTTTCAGGTTCTGAAGAACTATTTTCTCAAAATACAGACGGCACACTGCCGAAATTTTTTTAAAAATTACGGAGATTTTAATTATCTAAAAATTTGATTTATGTTTGGATTTTAAATAAAGGTTTTTAATATCTGAAAAAAAAATTTTACCCACCAATTTAAAAATGAACGAAAATTGTTTTAAAATCCCTTGTAATATATTTAATGGGTTACGGGTAGGCGAAGTACGGTAATTCATTAGGTGTACTACGAGAGAATGTTACATCTTATGAGGAGTAGGGTGTGACATCTTGCATAGTGGCTCAGGCAGGAAAACTCCCTTTCATATTCTACCATTGATCTACTTCCTTGTTTCAGACTTAAGAACTCCTATAGCTTCTGGTCCACATAGGCATCTAGGGCATATTTTGGTCTGAACTCCCGAAGAAAGTCATCTCGGGTTAGCACTGGAGGTTCCACCAAACTATGAGGAATGGTTTTCCACCAGTCATATGCATCTCCCTGTAGTAGTGACACTCAATACTCAAATCTTAGCTCATCTGTACAGTGCAGTTTCTTGAATGCCCTATCCATTCTCTTCAACCATTGTTCTACCTCTAATGGATCTACTGTTCCCTTGAACTCAGTAGCCTCATATTTAATAACCTTGTCATACTGCCTAGCTGAAGGCAGTGGTTGTACCACTGGTGTCTGCAGTGGGGCTTGAGTAGGCATGTTACCAGCCATCTATTAGAACATTGCAGCCATCTGCTGAGCAAATTGAGCAGGGAACTGTGGTACTAAGGGGACTAGTGCGGCTTATATACTCACATTGTGAAGGACTGGGGCTTCCCCTTGTACCTCAGCCTCTATTGATTGATCGACTGAATGGTCCCCTTCTTCCATAGTCAATTAGAGGATATTATACCTCCTGAATAAATAACACAAGGAGATTTCCTCCCATTAGTGCATATTTATAATATAATGTACTATATGTATCAAACAATGACATTGAGCAGTTGTACTATGAAGAAAGAATATTCAAATTACAGGTCAAAACAGAATTTAAAAACTAGCTCTGATACCACTAAAACATGTCACACCTTACCCCTCCGTAAGGCATAACATGATTCCGTAGTATACCTAATGAATTACCAAACTTCGTCTACTGATAACCCATTAAATACACTACAAGGGATTTTAAATCTTTTCTTATTTCTTTTTACAGTGGCGAGCAATTTTGATAGGTGTTAAAATTTTTTTAACTAAAGTGAAACTAAATAACAAATCTAAAGTATTAATAGATTCTATAAAAATTTCAGTAGAGTACCGTCTGTATTTTGAACAAAACAGTTCTTCAAAAACCTGTAAAAAAATACTTCCACTATATTTGTTCAATCCCAAACTCCAATATGGTTCAACACAAATCAATTTTCTCAACATTTGTCAAACTCAATTCAACATCAATTTCCAGTAGTTCCAAAAGCTGAGATAAGAGAAATATATTACAACATTTTTACAGGCCAAAATAATTTATAACTTTAGTTTACAATTGCTCAAGACCAAGTACAATATATACAAACAGTTCACATACATTACAACAGAAATTACAAGGAGGTGGTATACTCAATTTGCCTGGCAAAATCCCAAAATGTGTAGCACAAGCAGCCTATTCTGCTGCTCTGTCTGTCTATCTACCTGCGACAGCAATGAAAAAGCTATCGCTGAGCCAATGTCTCAGTGGTGCACAACATTAAGAAAATGTAATTTAAAATCATAAACCATAAATCATATAAACTGTGGATACTTAAAATCATAGTTAAATTCAAAAGACAGAGAATGTTATAAAGAATTAAATTCCATTTCATAATGTCTCAATGAATATCAATAAATCACACGCACAGCTTAATCATGATTCCAAAGTCCAATTTATCCCAAAAGCCAATGGCTAATGAGGAATAAATGTAACACCCCTATATTTAAAAAAAAAAATTAACACCTATCAAAAGTGCTCACCACTGTAAAAAGAAGTAAAAAAAAGGTTTAAAATCCCTTGCAGTGTATTTAATGGGTTATCAGTAGAAGAAGTTTGGTAATTCATTAGGTATATTACGGGATCATGTTATGCCCTACGGAGGGGTAGGGTGTGACATGTTTTAGTGGTATCAGAGCTAGTTTTTAAATTCTATTTTGACCTGTAATTTGAATATTCTTTCTTCATAGTACAACTGCTCAATGTCATTATTTAATACATACAGTACATTATATTATAAATATGCACTAACGGGAGAAAATCTCCTTGTGTTATTTGTTCAGGAGGTATAATATCCTCAAATTGACTATGAAAGAAGGAGATCATTCAGTCGATCAATCAATAGAGGCTGAGGTACAAGGAGAAGCCCCAACCCTAGACAATGTGAGTGGATCAGCCGCACCAGCCCCCTCAGTACCACAGTTCCCTGCTTAGTTTGCTCAGCAGATGGCTGCAATGTTCCAACAGATGGCTGGTAACATGCCTACTCAAGTCCCACTACAGACACCAGTGGTACAAGCACAGTTTTCAGCTAGGCAGTATGATAAGCTGATTAAATATGGGGCTACTAAGTTAAAGGGGATAGTAGATCCTCTAGAGGCAGAACGATGGTTAGAGAGAATGGATAGGGTGTTTAAGAAACTACATTGTACAGAGGAGCTCAGATTTTAGTATTCAGTGTCACTACTATAGGGAGACACATATGACTAATGGAAAACCATTCCTCATAGTTTGATGGAACCTCCAGTACTAACCTAGGATGACTTTCTCAGGGAGTTCAGACAAAAATATATCGCAGATGCCTATGTGGACTAGAAGCTACAGGAGTTCTTAAGTCTGAAACAGGGAAGTAGGTCAGTGGCAAAATATGAAAGGGAGTTTTCCCACTTGAGCCACTATTCTGGAAGTCTCCTTTCTACTAGCAGGGAAAGATGTAAGAGGTTTGAAACCGGCTTGAAGCCTAGTATCAGATTACAGGTGGTCGGATTCAAACATACTAACTTCTCTGAGCTTATTTCTCAAGCATTGTAATTAGAAAGAATTGAGTCAGAAGCGGCCCCAGAGAAAAAGAAATCAGAGAAGACAGAAAAAGAGAAAGAGGGAAAGTCAATAGATCAGAGTTCCAGTGGTCCTACTGGGAAGAGAAAGAACTTTGGAGGACACATCAGAGGTGGTAAAAAGTCCAGTAGAGGAAGATTTTCAGGATAGAGACCTCCTCTATCTGATCAGCAAACTACCAGAAGTTCCTACCCTCCCCGCCAATGTGAAACTTGTGGAAGAAATCATGGTGGAGTATGCTATAAGGCCACAAGAGCCTGTTATAACTGTGGAGGCACAGGACACTTTGCCAAAGCGCACGGTGCACATAGAGTTGGGCCATCTCCTACTACCTTTGAAGGGTCGGTTCGTAATCACGCCACGAGCTTCACAACCACCTAACAGAGGTAGAGGTAGGGGTAGAGGTAGTCTAATAGGCAGCCAAGGCATAGTGAATCAATCAGAGCAAGGCAGTGCTCTAGTCAGAGTCTATGCAATGAGACAGAGAGAAGAGGCTGAGACATCTGATATTATGGTTGGTACCTTCTCAACTTTTAATCAAGATCTGTTTGTGTTATTTGATCTGGGTTCTACCCATTCCTATACGAGTACTAGCATTATTGATTGCATTGTTGTTCCGTGTACAAAATTGAACTTTGAGGTGCAAGTAACAAGTCCGCGAGGACAAGAGGTCAGGGTCAATAGAATGTATAGGGATTATCCTTTGATGATCCAAGGACATACTTTTCTATCTGATCTCATTGAAATGCCCTTCAGAGATTATGATATCATCTTGGGCATGGATTGGTTAGCTAGGCATCATGCCATGATTGGTCAGAGATCAAGACAGTCACTTTTGTTCTCCTCGATCTGTTGATGTGGTAATACATGGGGAGAGGCATCTATTGCCATCAAACATCATTTCAGCTGCACTAGCTAGAAAAATGATCAGAAAGGGGTGTGAAGCATGCTTGGCACATGTGGTAGACACCCAAGTGGGGAGTCCAGCATTAAGGGACATCCCTACAGTATATGACTTTCCATATGTGTTTCCTAATGAATTGCCAAGATTACCTCCAGAGAGAGAACTGTAGTTTGAGATTAATGTTATGCCTGGTGTAGATCCAATCTCCATAATACCATACAGAATGGCACCAGCAGAGTTGAAGGAGTTGAAGGTACAGTTGCAAGAACTACTTGAAAAGGGCTTCATCCACCCTAGTGTATCACCTTGGGGAGCGCCAGTATTGTTTGTTAAGAAGAAAGATGGCACTCTCCGCTTATGTATTGACTACCGACAATTGAATAAGGTGATAATAAAGAACAGATATCCATTGCCTCGCATTGATGATCTGTTTGATTAGTTGAAGGGTGCAGCTATATTCTCTAAAATTGATTTACGATCTGGTTATTATCAGTTAAAACTGCAAGAGTAGAGTATTCCAAAAACTGCTTTCAGAACTCGATATGGCCACTATAAATTTCTTATAATGCCATTCAGGTTAACTAATGCTCCAGCTGCTTTTATGGATCTGATAAACACTATCTTCAGACCATATCTCGACCAGGTTGTGGTGGTGTTTATTGATGATATTTTGATATATTTGAGGAATGCAGAGGAGCATGACAGATATTTGCGGATTGTACTACAGACTTTAGGGGAGAAACAACTATATGCCAAATTGTTGAAATGTAAATTTTGGCTGAAAGAAATCTCTTTCTTGGGACATGTTGTGTCAGCTGAAGGGATCAAGGTAGATTCCAGCAAGGTAGAAGCTATCCTTAATTGGAAGCCACCCAGGAGTATTACAGAAATTCGTAGTTTTCTGGCTTTAGCTGGATATTATCATCGATTTGTGAAAGGGTTTTCTATGTTAGCTTCTCCACTGACCAAGCTGCTTTGGAAAGATGTAAAATTTCAGTGGACAGATAAATGTCAGTAGAGTTTTGATGAGTTGAAGAGGTGTTTGACTGAAGCTCCAGCCCTTACTTTACCTACCTCGAGTAAAGAATACATAGTTTATAGTGATGCTTCTCACAATGGGTTAGGCTGTGTACTGATGCAAGATCGGAATGTCATTACTTATGCATCACGCCAGCTGAAACCGCATGAGAGGAACTACACAACACATATCAGAGATAGTTTAAATGAGTACTAAAACACTTTAAATTGTGTGTTTCAGTTAGCAAAGACTCAGGGAAGGGGAAGGAAACATTGAGTCAGGGCCAAGAGATTACACTTCAGAGGTTTGTGCACAACAGTTATTTCTTTTGAATTTTCAATTCAATTAAATTATGACAATTTGTATGTTATTGTTTCAAATTTTGGAAAATTGTTTGAATGGAAATTTGATGGATACTTATTGCTTGAAAAAATATTGCAAATGGTTTGAAACCACAGCTATCATATATATTTGATTGAATTCCTCGCTAGCTTATCTAGTGGGAAGAATTGACTGTGAATTCCCTCTCTGGCTGAATTGTTTATGTGTGTACTGTTGAGGACGAATAGGATGAGTACTCATTTATTTGCTAGCTAGCTATGTTATTCCTCACTAGCCATCGGCTTTTGGGACGAATTGGACTATGGAATCATGATTAAACTGTGTGTGTGATTTATTGATATTTATTGAGATATTGTGAAATGGAGTTTAAATTCTTTAGGACATTCTCTGTCTTTTGAATTTAACTATAGTTTTAAGTATCCACTGTTTATATGATTTATGGCTTATGATTTTAAATTGCATTTTCTTAATGTTGTGCACCACTGAGACATTGGCTCAGCGATAGCTTTTTCATTGCTGTCGCAGGTAGACAGATAGACGGAGTAGCAGAGTAGGCTGCTTGTGCTACATTTTGAGATTTAGCTGGGTATATTGAGTATACCATATTTTGTAGTTTTTATTGTAATGTATATGCTCTATATGTATATATTGTACTTGGTCTTGAGCAGTTGTAAACTAAAGTTGTAATATATTTATTTCTTATCTCAGCTTTTGAACTACTCAGTCCTTTTGTAGTCTACTTATTGTGTTGAATTATTATTAGAGTTTGGGATTGAAGAAATATATATTGGAAGTGCTTTTTACAGGTTTTTGAAGAACTGTTTTATTCAAAATACAGATGGCACTCTGTCAAAATTTTTACAGAAATTATTGATACTCAAATTTGTTATTTGGTTTCACTTCAGCAAAAAAAAAAAATATTTAACACTTGTCAAAAGTGCTCACAACTGTAAAAAGAAGTAAGAAAATGTTTAAAATCCCTTATAGTGTATTTAATGGGTTATTAGTAGAAGAAGTTTGGTAATTCATTTGGTATACTACGGGATCATGTTATGCCTTACGGAGGGGTAGGGTGTGACATTCACAATCGAGGATACTTCACAAAGGACATGACTTATCCAAAAAGTTTGTAATCATGTTTATTCCCAAAGTATTAATATGAGATATAAATAAATTGGAGTGGTGAGTCTCATCCCACATAACAAACATGATAGGCACTTATACACGATAAGTAGGCCGAACCAGTGACGCTTATGACAAGCAAATGGAGTTTACTCTTGTCAATGCATTGTCATCTATCATATCAGTGCATATAATCTTTAAACCTGAGATAATACAATTATCTTGTATATAGGTAGTTTGAGTTTGATACTGCTTTCATACTATTGTGTATGGGTATATGGGCATGTGTTAGCTCCTCTTAGTTATATATGGAGATAGGTATTGATCAAGATGGAATCTGTTACCCTAAGTAAACAGGGATAAAATCTTATGTTCATTTAATTATTCTTGATGATTCATGTTCCTGGCCAGGACAGATAGATTTAGTCAGAAAAGAGTTTGAGACAAGAAAATCTAATTAATCAAGAATTGGAATTAAAAGAGAACATAATTTTCATAGCAAATGGAGTTTGACATTAACCATGACTCCAGATGGAATTGAGATTTTGTAACGGAGAGATTTTAATGCATGGTAACATATAATTAAAGGTTCATTTAAGGTATTCCTTATTACTGATTGGGTGGCCATGGCATACTATACTAGGTGTCAACCATGGTCTATGAGATGCTTGAAATAATTTAGAGAAATCATTTAAGGTAAGAAAGAGTTCTAATCATATTAAGAGATAATATCATTTCTCATTGCCAATAAGTAATGAGCCCAGTAAGTCACACATCTACACAAGTTAATCACCAAATAAAATGTGATTTAATTGATTAATTAAAGAGTTTAATTAATTAATTAAATAGGTTTGGTTTGCAATAAGATTGCAAAATCAAATATAAGTTATTGGATGTATAGCATAGATTAAATTTATATTTAAAGTGTTTAAATATGAATTTAATTGTGAGAAATTAATTAATGAAGATTAATTAATTAATTAATTTATATTCGTTATAAATTGATTTGAAGAGGAGAAATTACAAATTTGGGTTGAGAACTCAAATTAAAACATAAGGGTAAATTGGTCTTTTCACATGGTAAAATGTGGCACCATGAGATGGTGACACATGGCACCATATAAGCTTGCCATTTGTCTTCCAATCATGAAAGATGATAAAAGTCAAGATTGAATCTACCTTTGACACTTGGCTTGATAAGATTAAGTCAAACAAAAGTAAGATTAGATCATGTGGTGACATGTGGCAAGGGAGTAAGTGAACTTTGACCTAAGTATATAAGTGAAAGGAAGAAAGAAAAACCAAAATCTTCTTTCTTCTCTCCCATTTGGATGGCAACTTTGGGTCTCACTCTCCTCTTTTCATTTCTCAATTAATTCAAAAGGAAAAAGCTTATTTCTTTTGAATTAAAATTGTTAGAAAGTGTTTCTAGCCCATTAAACATCCATACACCCTCATTAAGCTATAAACCCCAATTTCAAGTGGTTGGCAAGGCCTTGGAAGTCAAGATTGGGGCTGCCTGTAACACCCTCCCTCTAGCAACTCCGTACATTCTACTGTTCTTGTGACCAGTGTCGGTCCGGACAACTAGAATGCCCGGAAAAATGTTTAAACTGAAGTGAGGAACCATAATTAACTCAAATATTAACAAGAAAAATTTAGAAAAAATTTTAGAAATAAAATACAACCAAGTTAAATGAGCCGGTGCCCTTGCGATGGGTAACCTAGTGGGAAGTTGCGGTTCTCTCAACTAGGAGCCCTAGACCTGAGGAAAAATTCATAAAATAATTTTTGGGACTCTAGAGAAGGTTCATTGAGATTCCTATGGCATTAGAATGCCAAGAAAATGCTTAGGAAAATTTTTCAATCAGTACAGACAATTTTGGTTTGTTAAGCCAAACGGAGGGAATTTTGGTCATTTCGCCTTCAGAGGTGATTTTTGGTCGACTTGTCCAATTAAGTAAATAATTATTTTGACATAAAATATGAATAAATATTGCTAAAAATTTAATTGAAAATGAGTAGAAAATAAAAGGAAAGAAAATGAAAGAAAATGGGAATTTTGACATCACTATGATGTCATTAAAACAATTTTAACCAATCACATGAAGACACATGGCTAGCACTCACTTAAAATAGATAAATGGACAGCAAATGAAGGAAAAAAAAAATTAGAATTTCCTTTTCTTGCTCCTTTTTGCCGAACCATTGTCCATGGTTTTTTCTTCCACCATTTTTCTTCATGAAAAGCTTTATCTTCCATAAATTCTTACCATATTTCCCATAAGCCTTAACAATAAAACTTGTTCTTAGACCTTGCTAGAGTGATTGGGAGCTAAGAAAGTTGATGAAATTGAAGTTTGGTCAAGAAGGAAAATTGTTAAGTTAAGGTTAGTGCAATTTCTAGATCTCTTCCTTCTTTAATTCTTAGAATTAAGTTAACATGAGATGAAATTTCATGGAAAATGAATGAAATTATGCTTAAATGAAAGACCAAAATTTTGGCCAGCAATGAGAGCTTAGTGGTTTTATGGAATTGAGTTGATTACACATGCCTACTAGTGTGTATTGAATTGTTTATATGCTTTGTTTAATTGGATTGTGGTATTTGCATGAGATGTGAATTGTGGAGGTTAGGGTTTGGACACAAACTTGAGACTTTATTCATGTGAGGATGAAAATAAGTTTTAATGATCAATTAGTGATCATTTGGTTGTGTGTGAACAAGAAATGAAGTGAGTTAAGGCTTGGCATTTGTGTATAGGTGAGCTGCCTTGGCTGACCTGCAGGACTGAGCATGAGTCCAGCAGGTTTGGGCAGCAATAACTAGAGTTGTAGAGGTTCAATTGGTGTAAGGCCAATTGAGCATGAAACTAGATACAAAATGGCACAACTTTGGTGAAGAAACCATGCCCAAAAAACAAAACCAAGTTGACCTAAAGATTGCTCTAATCCGGGTGACTTGCATTTTGCCTGAGCAAAATGACCAAATGGCATTTGTGTATGGGTGAGCTGCCTTGGTTGACCTGCAGGACTGAGCATGAGTCCAGCAGGTTTGAGCAGCAATAACTGGAGTTGTAGAGGTTCAATTGGTGCAAGGCTAATTGGACATGAAACTAGACACAAAATAGCACAACTTTGGTGAAGAAACCATACCCAGAAAACCAAATCAAGTTGACTTAAAGATTGCCCTAATTCGAGTGACCTGCATTCTACCTGGGCATAATGACCAAAATGCCCTCTGTTTAGCTTAACAGACCAAAATTGTCTGTACCGATTGAAAAATTTTCCTAAGCATTTTCTTGGCATTATAATGCCATAGGAACCTCAATGACTCTTCTCTAAAGTCCCAAAAATTATTTTATGAATTTTTCCTCGGGTCTAAGGCTCCTAGTTGCGAGAACCGCAACTTCCCACTAGGTTACCTATCGCTAGGCACCTGCTCATTTAACTTGGTTGTATTTTATTTCTAAAATTTTTCCTAAATTTTTCTTATTAATATTTGAGTTAATTATGGTTCCTCACTTTAGTTTAAATATTTTTTCGGGCGTTCTAGCTGTCCGGAATGACACATGGCTAGCACTCACTTAAAATAGATAAATGGGCAGCAAATGAAGGAAAAAAAAAATCAGAATTTCCTTTTATTCTTCCTAATTTATTTTTTTTTCCATAGCTATGAAGTACAATTTGTGAAATATAATTCATTTCAATCATTTATTGAAATCATAAATTTATTTGATTTTAAGAAAGTTTTATAAAAAATCGTGATCTGGCTAAAAATAGAGGAAACAGTTCTTCGGAACCTATGAAAAACACTTCCAAATTTTTCAATCAATCCCAAACTCTATTTCATCAACAAAATTCCAATATTTCTCATATATACTCCCATTCTCATTCATTCATTTCATATGAAATTCATATAAAAGTCATAAATATATATTCACTTGTTCATTCATAAACACAATTTCCATAATTTACATCAATACTAAAATACATTACATAAGTCTTAATTACACATGAAAAACAAAAGCTAATTACAAAATACCAAAATAAAACCTAGTGTCCTACTAATGCACTAATGACGATGAAGTGACACTATGCAGAGCTGCAGAAAGTCTTACCTAGTCTGTGGTCTACAGGGCTCTCAGTCGATCTCTCCAGAACCTACGCATGGCGAAAAGTAACGCCCTAAGCAATAATGCTTAGTGGTGCAAATAATAAAATAAAAAGAAATAACAGAAAATAATTATGCAGTGCATGTTCTGATGTCTTATGCAGACAATTTTTCGATCATTATTGGTAATCTTTTTTATTTTGTACTCATTATATTCATAATTTCATCAAATTTATTCACTTTCATTTTTTGTTGCCCAAGTAACCTATACTGGATGAATTGACTGGCACTGGGTATCAAGTATCTCGGGCCGTCACACCATCGGTCACATATGTATCTCCCAGTGTGCAACAGAACAGCTAATGAGCCATAATAAATATTGGGCACAAGGCCAAGTATCATCACAATGTCAGATTGGCTAAAAGCCATGAAATCACAGAATGGCATAATGTTATGTGCAGTACTGCTAACTGAACCCTATTGGCATGCCAACCAATCCAAACCAATCTTGCTAGGTGTACTAGGGCATGTTACACTTTTAAACTTTACAATTCTTGAAATTTAAGTTTAGGTGTTACTATTCATTTTATTAATCAACTAAAATGTTGACTTTTGCATAGACAATAGGTACATTGGTTTTAATACTCCCAACATACCACATTTTGCATTCTAAAATTGTTGGTATTGGTTGCCAATACCATTTCTAAACTTAGTGTTAGTTGTTCAAAATTTTCAAATTTCAAGCCTTGTTTTACTGTTCCATTAGTCATTTTTGCAGTGGGAATTTGGCAAAGTTGTCAACATGAAAGTTGTTCCTTATTGTGTCTAGTTATATTTCTTTTTTGAATCACTCCATTTGGAGTTTTTTAGCTCAAGTTATGGCCTCAATACCATGACTGGCCGGATTGCCAACTTCCAGTTTTCTAGGTGACCAAATCTACAGTGTTTTGTCACGATGTGCGAGTCACCTTTTGAACATGTTATGATAAAAATTTGGGTTAGGTTTCTTCATGAAAGTTGTAGGTCTATGTCTCAGCTATTTTTTGGTAAAATTTCAGGTCAATTAGACCTTTCTACACTGAGTTATGACTAAATGAATATATACTATTTATTTAGTCATTTTGCCTAGCAGAATCACGAGTCACCGGATTAGGGCAATCTTTAGGTCAACTTGGTTTGGTTTTCTGGGCATGGTTTCTTCACCAAAGTTGTGCCATTTTGTGTCTAGTTTCATGTCTAATTGGCCATGTCCAATTGAACCTCTACAACTCCAATTATTGCTGCCCAAACTTGCTGGACTCATGCTCAGTCCTGCAGGTCAGCCAAGGTAGCTCACCCATACACAAATGCCAAGCCTCAACTCACTTCATTTCTTGTTCACACACAAGAAAATGATCAATAATTTATCATTAAAACTTATTTTCATCCTTTCATGAACAAAGTCTCAAGTTTGTGTCCAAACCCTAACCTCCACAATTCACATCTCATGCAAATACCACAATCCAATTATACAAAGCATATAAACAATTAATACACACTAGTAGGCATGTGTAATCAACTCAATTCCATAAAACCACTAAGCTCTCATTGCTGGCCAAAATTTTGGTCTTTCATTTAAGCATAATTTCATTAATTTTCCATGAAATTTCATCTCATGTTAACTTAATTCTAAGAATTAAAGAAGGAAGAGATCTAGAAATTGCACTAACCTTAACTTAACAATTTTCCTTCTTGACCAAACTTCAATTTCTTCAACTTTCTTAGCTCCCAATCACTCTAGCAAGGTCCAAGAACAAGTTTTAGTGTTGGGGCTTATGGGAAATATGGTAAGAATTTATGGAAGATGAAGCTTTTCATGAAGAAAAATGGTGGAAGAAAAAACCATGGGCAATGGTTCAGCAAAAAGGACGAAGAAAAGGAAATTTTGATTTTTTTTTCCTTCATTTGCTGCCCATTTATCTATTTTAAGTGAGTGCTAGCCATGTGTCATCATGTGAATGGTTAAAATTGTTTTAATGACATCATAATGATGTCAAAATTCCCATTTTCTTTCATTTTCTTTCCTTTTATTTTCTACTCATTTTCAATTAAATTTTTACCATTATTTATTCACATTTTATGTCAAAATAATTATTTACTTAATTGGACAAGTCGACTAAAAATCACCTCTGAAGGCGAAATGACCAAAATGCCCTCCGTTTGGCTTAATAGACCAAAATTATGCATGCAGATTGAAAAATTTTCCTAAGCATTTTCTTGGCATTCTAATGCCATAAGAACCTCAATGACCCTTCTCTGGAGTCCCAAAAATTATTTTATGAATTTTTCCTCGGGTCTAGGGCTCCTAGTTGCGAGAACCGCAACTTCCCACAAGGTTACCCATCGCTAGGGCACCGGCTCATTTAACTTGGTTGTATTTTATTTCTAAAATTTTTCCTAAAATTTTCTTGTTAATATTTGAGTTAATTATGGTTCGTCACTTCATTTTAAATATTTTTAGGCGTTCTAGCTTTGTTTAGTGACAACGATCAGAAAGCTTGATAGAATATGCGGAGTTCTTGCATGGAGGGTGTTAAATATGAATAAACTCTATTCATTTGGTCATTTTGCCAGTAGAATGCGAGTCACCGATTAGGGCAATTTTTAGGTCAACTTGGTTTGGTTTTTTGGGCATGGTTTCTTCACCAAAGTTGTGCCATTTTGTGTCTAGTTTCATGTCCAATTGGCCTTGCACCAATTGAACCTCTACAACTCCAGTTATTGCTACCCAAACCTATTGGACTCATGCTCAGTCCTGATTTCAATCATTTATTGAAATCATAAATTTAAATGAATAGTGTTTATTCATTTAGTCATAACTCAATGTAGAAATGTCTAATTGACCTGAAATTTTACCAGAAAATAGCCGAGACATAGACCTACAACTTTCTTGAAGAAACCTAACCCAAATTTTGACCATAACATGTTCAAAAGGTGACCTACAGTCACTACACAAAACGCTATAGATTTGGTCAGTCCAGAAAATCTGGGAAGTTGGCAATCCGGCTAGTCATGGTATTTAAGCCATAACTTAGGTTACAAAACTCCAAATGGAGTGATTCAAAAAAGGAAATATAACTAGACACAATAAGGAACAACTTTCATGTTGACAACTTTGCCAAATTCCCACTGCAAAAATGACTAATGGAACAGTAAATACAAGGCTTGAAATCTGAAAATTTTGAATAACTAACACTAAGCTTAGAAATGGTATTGGCAACCAATACCAATAATTTTAGAATGCAAAATGTGGTATGTTAGGAGTATTAAAACCAATGTACCTATTGTCTATGCAAAAGTTAACATTTTAGTTGATCAATAAAATGAATAGTAACACCTAAACTTAAATTTCAAGAATTGTAAAGTTTAAAAGTGTAACATACCCTAGTACACCTAGCAAGATTGGTTTGGATAGGTTGGCATGCCAATAGGGTTCAGTTAGTAGTACTGCACATGGCATTATGCCATTCTGTTATTTCATGGCTTTTAGCCATTCTGACATTGTGATGATACTTGGCCTTGTGCCCAATATTTATTACGGCTCATTAGCAGTTCTGTTGCATACCGGGAGATACACATGTGACTGATGGTGTGGCGGCGAGTGCACGATACCCGTGCGGTTACGTTTATGCAGTCCAGTCATCTAGTATAGGTTACTTGGGCAACCAAAAATGAAAGTGAATAAATTTAATGAAATTATGAATATAATGAGTACAAAATAAATAAGATTACCAATAGTGATTGAAAAATTGTCTGCATAAGACATCAGAACATGCACTACATAATTATTTTATGTTATTTTTTTATTTTATTATTTGCACCACTAAGCATTATTGCTTAGCGTGTTACTTTTTGCCACGCGTAGGTTCTAGAGAGACCGACCAAGAGCCTAGTAGACCACAGACTGGGTGAGACTTTCTGCAGCTCTGCATAGTATCCGTGTCACCTCACCGTCATCAATGCATTGGTAGGACACTAGGTTTTATTTTAGTATTTTGTAATTAACTTTTGTTTTTTCATGTATAATTAAGACTTATGTAATGTATTTTAGTATTGATGTAAATTATGAAAACTGTGTTTATGAATGAACAAGTGAATATTTATTTATGACTTTTATATAAATTTCATATGAAATGAATGAATGAGAATGGGAGTATATATGAGAAATATTGGAATTTTGTTGATGAAATGGAGTTTGGGATTGATTGAAAATTTTGGAAGTGTTTTTCACAGGTTCCGAAGAACTGTTTCCTCCATTTTTAGCCGGTACTCTGTCAGATTTTTTATAAAACTTGCGGAACCTCAAATAAATTTATGATTTCAATAAATGATTGAAATGAATTATATTTCAGAAATTTTATTTCATAACTATGAAAAAAAATAATAAATTAGGAAGAATAAAAATGATTGAATTAAAATAGGGTGTTTCGGTACACTGTGTGGCATATCTTGCTCGGCTACACTGTAGACGGGTAAGGGGTGTCACACTGCCATTGGTGTGCTTGTGGTGGACAAGCTAGAGGGATAACAATTGGAGTCCTAAGAGCATCCTAAGAGAGGGAGATTCATTGATTGTGCACTTGGAGGTTAGTACTCAAAATCCCTCTTTTTAATTAGGGTTAATGAATTAATTTGTTAATTCACAATTCTTGATGACAAATGAATCATTAGTGCATGCTAAAATGTATTTTGGTATGCTTTTGGGCATTGAAATTGATTAAGCACATAACTCATCAAGTATGGTGCATGTAACCTTAGATTAAATTTTAAATTTCAATGCTCTAATGCCCTAAATTCCATGCTTCCATGCCTTCAATTAGTATCAGAGCCACTATATTTGCCATTAGAATTGATTTTGAGGATTAATGGTGTGATTGGGTTAAGTTTGGGTTGATTTGAAGTTGGTTCGGATCAAGAAAACCCTAAAAATGTCAAACTGCCACAAGTAACACAGCCTGGACCATGTTCTAGGTTTTTACATGGCCCAGGGCCTGTTTTCATAGTACACGGGTTTGTTGACAAGCACCATGGGCATGTTGTTCAACGACATGGCCCGCATCCATTTTCACTCCCTGCCCCATGTCGTTTAGCGTTAACATGGCCCAGCCCATGTTCGGGAGTGCCTCAGGCCGTGTAATAGTTACACGGGCCATGTTTTCCCCTTAGGGTTGTGTTTGGCTTGAATTTTGGCTTTTTATGCAAATGTTGTATAATTTTGGACCCAGAAATAAGCCTTAACCTAATTAAATGGTTTAATTAGGAATTTCAATCACACAAATAATTATGAAAATTGTTTTCATATAATTAAATTTAGAAAAAGTTTCTAAAATTTAAAATTATTTGAATAAGATTCAAATTTAATTTTTAGTTGAATATATGATATTCAATTTAATTTTTAAACATGTATATTTTATTTAATTATTAAATTTTAATATGCATGATAGATGATCATGGACAATTAAAGACCAATGTGATTGAATTTATATCTTTTATTTTTCTTTGGGATGTAAAAATAATTAATTTTATTTTAGAAGCATGTATTATAAATGTTGTGATAACTTATGATGTATTTTCATTTATTTAAGGACTTTAAAAGTCCATATTCTTCTATATTCACCTTGGTATGCCAAGGGTTACAATGTAATTGGATTGCAAGAAGAACAAGAAGGTCAAGAGCATTGGTGGGACTAGTGGGAGGAGATCAAGATCAAGGGTTAATTATGTACTCCTTTAGCAATTCTTGTAAAATGAATGAATAAAATACACCTAGGAATGCCCTTGATTTAATTCTTGGTGGCTCAAAATTAAATCCCTTAGACAGTCCATGATCATACCATATTATTTGTTTATCCATATATGCATGAGATGTATATGAATGTATGCAAGCATGTGATATATGCATGCTAACTAGATAATGTGCAAAGTGAGACCATAATAGTAATTAAGCCGACCACAAAATCTTACAAACAAATGATTAAATTGGTGATGGTATAATTATGGTAATATTATCATGGCCCTCCATTGAGGTAGTTATTTTAAGAAATTTTAAACACTTGCATTGTTAGTTATATGAGCTTAGGAATGATGCATTTGTTTAAGAGATTTTCTTAAGAATAATTGTTATGCGATGTTGTAAGTATGTAAATGGTTGGTGGCCAATAATGGATGTGCTTGAGGTCATTAAAATTATTTGCATGCTTACTAGCTCAATGGGATCAACTTAACTAATGCAAGATAAATCAATAATGGATGTGCCTAAGATTTTGAGCATTAGGGGCCAAATAAATTATTGAACCTCACATGAGATGTGATGGGCAAGGAGTTGCTCACTTATAGTTTATTGTGATTCCAATAATGGATGTGTATGAGGATGATCAATAAGACTATAAGAATTCACCCACTAGAAATCTATTCAACTAGGATTTCCGTTTCCTACTTTAGAAGTGTAGGATTCGCCAAGTTAGTGGGAGGACCAATTTGAATAAAAAACCATAATCATTTTGATTAATTACTTGATACATTTACTAATTAATCTTGTTATTTTCCGCATTTTGTTTTCTGATAATAATGAGCACACAAAAACCACCACCATCCAATATCCTTGCGAGTATACTTGATCATAATAGGTTGACAGGACCTAATCTTTCTAATTGGCTCAGAAATTGAAAACTTGTTCTGAACCTAGAACATATTGGATATGTTCTAGATTCGAAGATTCCTGTTCCCTTACCTCTAAGGGCCATTCCAGAGGAACTAGAGACTTTGGACAAGTGGAAGGAGAATGATATGAGAGCCAGATGTTATATGCTTGCTTTTATGACTAATGAGTTACAGAAGCAGCATGAAAACATGCAAAGTGCAAATGAGATCCTCCTTCACCTGTAAGAGTTGTATGGTGAGCACAGTAGAAATGCTAGATATGAGATATCTAGATAGCTATTCCGGATGAGGATGTCAGAGGGACAGAATGTAGGAGATCATGTCTACAAGATGATTCGGCTTATAGAGCAGCTGGAACATCTTGATTTTCACATGGATTTCTAGCTACAGACGGATTTGATCCTTCAGTCCCTACCAGAGTCATTTGGGAATTTTGTGACAAATTTCCATATGACTAAGCAAGAATGCACTTTGGCTGGGTTGCTTAACATGTTAGTTATTGCCAAAAAGAATATGCCGAGCAATAAAGGAAAAGAGGTGGCTTTGGTTGCATCTTCTTCTTTTGCTAGAAAGTCCAAGAAGATGAAGGGCAATAAGAAAAAGAAACCTCAAGTTCCTAGACCTTCCAAGAAGATAGCCAAACAGAAGGGTAAGATCGAATCTGACAAAAGCAAAGGAAAGTGTTTCCACTGCCAGAAGGATGGGCACTAGAAAAGAAACTGCCCAGAATATCTTACATCTCTGAAGGACAGGAAAGATAAACCTTCAGAAAGTATGTCTATATCTTGTTATTTAGATTCTGATAATACTAATAGTTCATCTATAACTTGGGTATTAGATACTGGTGCTAGTTATCACATTTCTTTTGATATGCAGGAACTAGCAAGTAGTAGCAGCTTGCAGTCACGAGATGTTAGACTCCAGATTGGCAATGGCTTAATTGTTAAAGCTTTAGCCATAGGATCTAAATCTTTGTACATGTATGGACATGTTTTGTATTTAAATAATATTTTGTATGTACCTGATGCTTTTAAGAATATCATTTCTGTATCTAGTTTGACAAGAAATGGTTCTGAATTTCAGTTCACAAATGATATTTGTAATATTTATTTTGGAAATGAATATGTTGGCTCAATTATATGCATGATGGACTTTATTATTTGGATAATAATGTTAAATATAAATCTAATGCAAGTAATCTAAATGAATGTAATGCCATGATGAAAATCAACTCAAGTTCAAAACGTCTTTGACACTTAAGATTAGGTTATATTGCAGAAGATAGGATTACGAAGCTGGAGAAAATGAGGATTTTATCCTCATTGGGTTCTGAACCTACTCCAACTTATGAATCCTGCCTTCAAGGCAAAATGAATAAATCACTTTTTGTTGGACAAGGGTTAAGAGCTGAAAATATTTTGGAACTAATACATAGTGATGTATATGGTCCATTTAAGGAAATGGCTAGAGGTAGTTTTCATTACTTTATTACCTTTACTGATGACAAATCAAGGTTTGGGTATTTGTATTTGATGAAATACAAACATAAATCCTTTGAAAAGTTTAAAGAATTTAAATTTGAAGTAGAAAATCAAACGAAAAAAAGTATTAAAACTCTTCGATCATATCGTGGAGATGAATACATAAGTACTGAATTTGATGAATACTTGAAAGAGCATGGCATTATTTCTCAGTTGACTCTTCCAGGAACGCCACAATTGAATGGTGCATCTGAAAGGACGAATCGTACCTTATTAGATATGGTACGTAGTATGATGAGTTATACTAACATGCCAATCTCCTTTTAGGGATTTGCATTAGAATCTGCTTTGCACATTCTGAATAGGATTCCATCAAAGTCGGTCTCTTCCATACCTTATGAGATATGGTATGGAAGAAAACCAAGTCTTAAGCATGTTAAGATTTGGGGTTGTCCAGCTTACATTAAAAAGCTGAAGACTGATAAATTAGAAACCAAATCAGAAAGGGGTTAATTTGTTGGATATCCAAAAGAAAGTTTTGGATATTATTTTTATTTGCCTGCATCACAAAAGGTTATGATAAGCAGAGATTCCATATTTCTTGAACAACAGTTTATTCAAGAAGGTGGCAAAGGAAGGAAAATAGAGTTAGAATTGGAGAATTCTGACCAACCAACAAATCAGATGGATATAGATCCATCTAGTCAACCTACGCCTATTGATGAAACATCTACAATAATTCCTCATAGATTAACTAGAATATCTCACCCACCAGAGAGATATGATTTTCTTTATGAAGATGAACAAGAGTTGTTTGCTCATGAAGAAATAGATCATGGAGATGATCCTTTTACCTATGAAGAAGCTATATCAGATATAGACTCTTTTAAATGGATTGAAGCAATGAAATCCAAAATTGATTCCATGTATAAGAACCAAGTTTGGGATCTTATTGACCCACCTAAAGGTATTATACCTATAGAAAATAAATGGGTTTTCAAGAAGAAAATTGGATCTAATGGAAAGGTAGAGACCTATAAGGCAAGGCTAGTTGCGAAAGGGTTAATCGACTATGAGGAGACTTTCTCGCCTGTTGCCATGCTTAAATCAATTAGGATTTTATTAGCAATAGCTGCATACTATGATTATGAGATTTAACAGATAGATGTCAAAATAGCTTTTCTCAATGGAAATATTGATGAAAACATTTTCATGGAACAACCTAGGGGTTTTGAATCCCAAGATAGTTTCAAGGTGTGCAAGCTAAGACGATCCATTTATGGGTTGAAACAAGCTTCGAGGAGTTGGAACATCCATTTTGATGAAGCCATTAAATCATTTGGTTTTATCAAAAATGTGGATGAGCCATGTGTATATAAGAAGGTTAGTGAGAGTGCTATCGCTTTCCTTGTCTTATATATAGATGACATTTTGTTAATAGGCAATGACATAGGTATGTTGACAACTGTCAAGGTATGGTTGTCAAATACATTCTCCATGAAAGACTTAGGGGAAGCAACCTATATTATTGGAATTCGTGTAACACCCCTATTTGTATAACTTGGTATATTTTACTATTTCGGTGATCAGTGTCGATCCGGATAGTTAAGGAGATTAGTACCACACTTAAGACAACTAAATAAGCCATAAATACAAATAATTAGTAATTGCTAATTAGTTCAATATAAATAAGAAAAACAGAACTGAAGAAGTTAAATGAGCCAAGAGTCACAACGATAGGTGACCTTCTCGGGAACGACTGCGAAGTCATTTTAAACTCAAATTTCGAACCGTAAAAAGTGACGTTGCGATCCTTAGGACCCTTATGAACACAGTGGAAAAGAGAAAATCATGAAAAGGAACTGTTAAGCCAGTCAAATAATTAGGTCAGGGACCCAGAAGAAATATGGAATTAATTGCAAACCGGGATGAACCGGCGAGGGGCAATTTGGTCAATTGACCCCAAGAGCTGACTCGACCTAGCATCCAAATAAAATCGAGAAAATAAAATTTCATAATCGATAATTAAATTAAATAACTAATATAAAAAAAAGAAAATGAAAAAAGTGTAGGGAGATGACATCATGCATGACATCATGTATGATGCCATAAAGAATATAATTAATAAATTTACTTAAATTGATTTTTGGTCTTCTTAAGACATAAAAGAAAAGAAAAAAAAATAAAACACAAAAGTCTTCTTCAAAAACGTCACTCTCCCTCTCCCACACCAAAACCTCCATTAAAGCTCAATTTTGAGCTTGCATATTATAAGATTTCACCATAGAAAAGTAAGCCACCATAGTTAAAGCTTGTCTAGGCAACTTGAGAAGAAGATTGGTCATCAAAGAAAGAAGAAAAGAAGAAATAATATTGGAGAAAAGGGGAGTTAGAAGTTACTACACAAAGGTTAGTGATTTAAGTTGCAAATGAGTTTATTGCTTGTGTTTATAACTTAGTTAACTTAGAAAAATGCTTAAAATGAAATAAAAATTTGTTGAGGGACCATGAATGATTTTCAGCCAGCATGTATATGGGAGTATATTTGCATGGTTTGATGGATTTAATTGGGTATATAAACCTTAGTTAGTTGAATGACTATGGTTAGAGGCATGGAATCAAGTAAATGCATGAGGTTAGTGAATTAGGGTTTGGACATTAGGGTTTAGAGACCAAAAATGTGAAAAACTTGTAAATGGTGTCTTTGACCTAATTTGAAGTGAAAAATGGTCATTTGTGACCAAATGAGGTGTGTTAGAAGTATTGGAATTAAAAGCCAATTCGGATTGGATAAGGTCATGTGCTGGCAGCATGACCAAAATCTCCTTTGAGAGACCAAAAATGAAATTTTACAAGTCCAATGGATATGGGACCAATTGGGGATGAAAATAGGCACTAAATGACACAATTTTCATTAAGGAAGTATGCCCAAAAAGTGACTAAAACCTAGTGAACAAATTGACCAAAGTTGAGAAATCACAGTCTGCCTCTGCACAAACTGACCAAATGAACAGTATTTGTTCATTTAGTCATAACTCGAGCTAGGCAGGTCAAAATAACCTGAAATTTTACCAGTAGTTAGATGAGATATAGACCTAAAACTTTCATGGAGAACACAAACCCAAATTATGCCATTAACCAAATCAAATTACTGATCAAAGTTGGGTCACTGAATCTGCTGGACTGCAGAATTGCCATATGAGCAGTAAAGTTTCAATGGCTATAACTCTCTATATAAAACTCCGATTTAAGCGATTCTTGAACCGATGGAAACCTAAGACATATTATAACATTTCATATGCAGAAAATTAGACCAAATTATGGACTTAACTTGATCAAATTTCTGAACGAAGTTGGATCAACAAATCTGCAGAACCAAATTTTGCAGCATGAACAGTAACAGTAATTTGGGTATAACTTGAGCTACAAAACTCCAATTGGAGTGATTCAAAAAGGAGAATAAACTTAAGACAATAAGGAATATTTTCTATGAAGAAAGTTTTGCCAAATTTCAACAATAAACTGACCAATGAAACAGTACAATTAGGGACACCAAAACTAAAAATTTGGCAATTTTGCCTAAAAGGCCTAAGTTTTGAGAAAAGGACCAAAACCAACAAGTTTGGTGACTTAAATGTGGTATGTGTGTGAAGTTAGAGTTCCCATACCTATTAAGCCTTAGAAAGTCAACAATTTGACTTGAATAGTGTAGTGAATAGTAACCCAAAACACAAAATTTCGAGAACGTCGAGTTTAGCACGTTATAGTTAGGTAAAAATAAGGCTAATTTATTTTTGGATTTATGTTAAATTATAATACTGAAACACTGTAAAATTGTGTGTTTCAGTTGGGAAGAATACCGGGAAAGAACCCGAGGAACCGAGTCAAGGCCAAGTGGCGACTCATTTGAGGTTTGTGCACAACGTATGCTTTTTTATAATCATCTTCTGCATACTGTTTTGAATAATGTGAAATATTGAATTATGGCATTCTTATGATGTTTGATTTAAATTGTGAAAGTTATTGTGTATATTTGAAATGACAATGTTTAGCAAATTGTTAAGAAAAGTTTTAAAACCACAGTGTCATGATCATATATTTGAACACCTCACTAGCACGACTAGTGGGGGTAATTAGTTTCGAATTTTGATTCCTTCTCTGGAGAAGTGTTGAGGTGTGCCAGTAGAAGAGGATGTGAATTGATATCCATATATTTGAGCTAGCTAGCCTTGTGATGTGATTTCTCTTTAGCCTCTGGCTATTGAGATTCTATTTGTTTCGAATGGCATGATCTAACTGTGGGTTTTATGAAATGTGTTTTGATACTTTAAAATGAACTTGGTTTGCATTTAAAATCTCATAATGCATGATTTGTACTTAATTCTCATGTTCAGCCAAAATTTTGAATAAATGTGATTTAAGTTTTGCATAAAGATTATTTTAGTATGTTGTGCTGCTTGAGTCCTAGTACTCGTGATAGCTTCTATTCTTTGTCGCGGAATCTGAGAGACTAGAAGAGCGTGATGAGTGCTAAGGATTAAAGATCATTCAGTTTGAAGTTATCGGGTATAATTTATACCCTAATCATAAATATTTCTTTTGATGTATGTATTGCATATAAATGTATGGACATGTAAATGGGTCTTGAGCCGCTTGTACAAAATTTGTATGAATTTTGTAATAAAGTTTAGTTTGTAATTTTTTTTATGTAAATTTTGCAAGGATGAATATAAATTGTTTTTCTCTAATGAAATATGAGTGGAACTATTTTATTTAATTTGAATGAAATGTATTGCTAGTATTTTGAGGATTATTGAATTTTGAAAATTGAGAAATGTTGATCGTGGAATCTTGAGATTTGAGATTGATTCAGAATTTGAAGTAGTGGTTGAGAAAAATTTTTAGAAGTGCTTCTTTTACAGGTATTTGAAGAACTGTTTTCTCAAAATATAAACGGAGCTCTGTCAAAATTTTTATAAAATTTGCGGAAAAATAAAATGGGCCAAAAGTTTTAACTAGTTTTTAACTTCAATCAAATGTTTTAAATACCTATTAGAAAACGCTCACCACTTATCAAAAATAAGAAAATTGTTTTAAAATCTCTTGTAGAGTACTTAATGAGTTATCGGTAGGTGAAGTTCGGCAGTTCATTAGGTATTCTACGTGATCATGTTATACCTTACAGAGGGGTAAGGTGTGACAATTCTCATCTGTAGACATAGAGTGAAAAGAATAATTGGTTTATCCCAAAGTTTATACTTGGAAAAGGCGTTAAAAAGGTTTAACATGCTTGATTCCAAGAGGAGATTGTTACCAGTAAGACATGGTATCCATCTTTCTAAAGAGATGTCTCCAAAGGCACCTGAAGAAAGAGATAAAATGGCCAGGATTCCATATGCCTCGGCTATTTGAAGTTTAATGTATGCAATGTTGTATACTAGGCCGAATATCACGTATGCTATTAGTTTGACTAGCGAGTTTCAATCCAATCGGGTTTGGAATACTAGATAGTATCAAGAATATCCTTAAGTACTTGAGAAGAACTAAGGATTTATTCTTAAATTATGAAGGCGACGACACGCAATTGGATGGCTATCTTGATTACGATTTTTAATTAGATATCAATGATAGAAATTCTACCTCTAGATTTGTGTTTATTTGTAATGGAGGTGCGATTAGTTGGAAGAGTTTCCAAGCAGTCATTCTGATTCCACTATAGAGTAGTACATTCTTTGCATCGGATGCTACAAAAGAAATTTGTTTGGATAAAGAAGTTCATGAGAACTTACGGTGGTTCCTTCCATTGAGTTAGCAATTCCTCTTTCTTGCAACAATAGTGGAGCTATCATTGAGCTAAGGAACCGGTCTTGCAGAAATCCAAACACATAGAAAGGCGCTATCACATTATCGGAGAGATAGTTGGGCGAGGCGATGTAACCACGCGAGAAAATAGCATCGGTGAAAATCCGGTGATCCATTCATAAAGCCTATGTCACAAGCTCGATTAGTCAGACATCTTGAGAAGATGGGTATGAGATACTATAATGAATGGATCTAGTGTTAGTAGAAGATTGTTAGTAGTATGCCTTAGAGCATATCATATTGTATGCATCTTTTACATTTTTAATTAATAAAAGACATTTTCACTTTTCTATTTACATAATTCATTTATGTGTAATTGAAAAGGTCCTTTGATATTTTGTTAGAAATTCTATTCTTAAGTTATTAAGAATATGAGTGACAGTATTTCTAGTACAAAGTATCATAAATTGGTTCATAATCGAGGATACTTCACAAAGGACATGACTTTTCCAGAAAGATTGTAATCATGTTTGTTCCCAAAGTATTAATATGAGATATAAATAAGTTAGAGTGGTGAGTCTCATGCCACATAACAAACATGATAGGCACTTAGACACGATAAGTAGACCGACCCAGTGACACTTATGACAACCACATGGAGTTTACTCTTATAAATGCATTGTCATATATCATATTAGTGCATATAATCTTTAGACCTGAGATAACACAGTTAATGTAACTTCCCTCACCCGACTACAGTGTAGCTGAGCAAGGTGTGCTACATTCGGTGCCGGAGCACCCTAACTTATCTCACTTTATTTCTTTGAAAATTTTGTTCTTGTTATATTTAATATCAATTATTTTTCGATGGAGAAACTAACGGAGTTTCCCCTATTTTATTATCGTTTGACGTGTTTTACTATTCACCTGTTTGAAAATTTCAATAATATTTTATAATAAAAATCTCATCAATTATTCTCATAATCATCTCATAATTCACATCTCCTTCATATATCTCAATTTTATATTCATTTCCATGCATTTCCATTCATGCACAATTTATATTTCCATTCATGCACAATTTATATATATAAGTTCTCAAGTTTCATTAATTTACATGATTTACAAACTGATTACATAAATTCATAATTTACATGATCTACAAATTAATTACAGTTCCATAATCTATATTTCAACATACAATTCATAGTTTACATTACAAATAATAACTAATTATAATATACAAAATACATAATATGAGCTATATGGGCCCTATGTATATGCATTCTTTGAGGAGGTAACAACCTTGAACACTCTGAGATCGGATCTCCAAAATCTCTATTGGTATTCTTTGGGCTTTAACTTCAATACTGCGTGAGGAAACAAATCCATCACGCTAAGCATTCTTTGCTTAGTGGTGCAATAATATAATAAGGAAATAATATAACAAGTAAAAATAATTGGAGCATATTTTCTATACTTAAGAATTTTCTTTGAGTTCATATGAAATTTTCCATACAATATATCTTTCGTCATTTATGTTGCTCTCTAAAATCACTTCTTTCATAAGTTAATAATAATCATTTATATCATGTACAAATAACTCTAAAATTTATACTTATACTTATATTCTTATGAAAGTCATATTTGTAATATTATTTAAGTTATAATTCTTCTACTAATCTTTTTATCACTTCCTTGATACTTTCTAAGTTGTTTATAATCATTTCGTAATATTTAAAATTTTTAGAACTAGTTTAATTTACTTTAGATCATTCTAAGAAACAAATTTTTTGGAGCCAATCTAATTTATTTCAGAACTTCTTCTCATTTATTTACTTTCTAGCATTTTTAATTGTTAATATTCGTAACTTATTTTAATAAATTAGACTACCCAAGTAACCTACGATAGGCTGACTAAATTGGATAACGGGTCGTTGGCACTGGACACCGTGGTGCCTCGGGCCGTCATACCATGGGATGCAGAACGTCAACCACGTATGCAGCCAGTATGGCTAAAAAGCCATGATAACACATAAATCGGGCATTAAAGGCATGAGTGCGAGTATAAAGCCATCAGTACGGGCATAAAGCCATGAATACGGGCATAAAGCAATGAATATGGGCATAATGCCTTTCGCAGTACTGCTATAACATTACCCTATTGGCATGACAAACTATCAAATCTGACACACATGTCTAGGCAATACAAGGGCACATAATATCATTAAATATTAATATATTGTGTTTTATGACTTCATTATTTCATGATAAATTTCGATTATAATTTATACATTCATTTGATCATTTATATGATCACAATTCACATCAATTATCCTTTTATACCATTGTACTCAAAGTACTTTTCCTTTATACAATAATGAGAACTAATGTCTCATTCATACATTAATATGGTTCATTTATTCATTCATTATGTTATTCATATTGATCATAATTCAAAACAATGGTTCACATGTCTTTATTTGTATTCAAAACATTTTTCCTTTCTCATTTATTCATTTTATGAATTCTATTTGTGATGGGCATATAAGCCCTAACTACCTATTCACATCAATTAGGTGAATTACTTTTCATGTTTCAAGCAATCCATGAACATTTCATGGATTTCAAATTTATGACCTTAATTTCCCTTTAATAATATAGTTCTTACACTTTGTGTCCTTGTACTACTATTCACATTACTATTCACTCAAATTGTTGACTTTTTAATACATAATAAATTTATTGAATCTAAGTTCTCCAAGATACTACATTTTGCATTTTATTTTTGTTGGTATTGATTTCCAATACCATTTCAAAGCTTATCTTATGTTAATCAAAATTTTCAGATTTCATACCTTAGGTTTACTGTTCCATTGGTCTTTTGTACAGTAAGAATTTGACAAAATTGTCTTCATGAAAGTTGTTCCTTATTGTGTCTAGTTACATTTCTTTTTTTGAATCACTCCATTTGGAGTTTTGTAGCTCAAGTTATGGTCATTTTATCATAACTGGCCGGATTGACCTGTACCCAGAATTTCTGGGCAATTTGGTTCTGCCAGATTTGGTGACCTAAGTTTGGTTGGCGATTTGACTAAGTTATGTTCAAAATTTGGATTTATGTTCTTCATGAAAGTTGTAGGGCTATGTCTCAAATTTCTACTAGTAAACTTTCAGATCAATTAAACTTTCCTACACTGAGTTATGATCATTTGAACAAACACTGTTTATTTAGTTATTTTCCAAGGACAGCCTGTTGGTCACCCAGATTAGAGTAATTTTTAAGTCAACCTGGTTTGGTTTTCTGGGCAAGGTTTCTTCACCAAAGTTGTGCCTTTATGTGTCTAGTTTCATTTCCAATTGGCCTTGCACCAATTGAACCTACACAACTCAAGTTATAGCTACCCAAACATGGTGGACTCACATCTAGACCTGCAGGGCCACTCAAGGCAGCATACCATTTCAATCCCAATACCACAATGGTCTCCAATTTAAGATCATAATTCATCAAATGGTCACTAATTGACCATTAGAATTTAATTTAAACAACTAAGCATTAAACCATCAATTAAATCTCAAAACCCTAACCCTAACAATCCATCACTTTATCTAACATACACAAATCAACTTCTAACTCTAATATAATTATCAAACATCATTCCCAAGCAATTTAATTCAATCAAATCAACAATTCTCAACCTTCCCCCATGGCTGCCAAAAATTAGAATGTTCATAACATGCATATTTTCTTCAAATTTTCTCCTTTTTCTAACTTAACTGAAGGTTCAAATAAAAAATATAAAGAGAGAAGTAAGAGATTTAGCACTAACCTTTATGGAGAGATTTTCTCCCTTCAATTTCCTTCACTTTCTTTGGCTTTCTTGGTAGCCAAACAACTTTCCAAGTGGTGTAGACAAGTTTTAATGAAGGAGGTCTAAGGTTTTGTAGAGGGAAATCAATGAAAATAAAGAGAGATGAAGAAATTTTTTTCATGGAAGAGAGAAAGATAAGAGATTTCCGATAATGAGAGACAAATGAGGAAGATGGCTATTTTGTTTTTGTTTTTATCTCCTTTTTAATAATTTTAAATATGCTTGTTGTGATGTGATTGGTGGAGGCCTTCTTAATGACATCATGTGATGTCAAAATTCCCAATTTCTTTCATTTTTCTTTCTTTTTCTTTTCTACTCATTTTCAATTTAATTTTTAGCAATATTTATTCATATTTTATTTCATAATAATTATTTACTTAACTGGGTAAGTCGGCCAAAAATCATCTCTGAAGATGAAATGACCAAAATGCCATCCGTTTGGCTTAATAGACTAAAATTGTCTGTACCGATTGAAAATTTTTTCTAAACCTTTTCTTGGCATTCTAATGCCATAGAAACCTCAATGACTCTTCTCTGGAGTCCCAAAAATTATTTCATTAATTTTCTCATGGGTCTGGGGTCGGTAACTGTCTTTACTGATACTTCCCCATACGGTCACCCATCGCTAGGGCACTGGTTCATTTAACTTGGTTGTATTTTATTTCTAAAATTTTTTCCTAAATTTTTCTTATTAATATTTGAGTTAATTAAGGTTCCTCATTTTAGTTTAAATATTTTTCCAGACGTTCTAGCTATCAGGACCGACAGATCACGAAATAGTAGAATATGCGGAATTGCTACGAGTGAGGGTGTTACAATTCTTCCCCTCTAACAAAAATTTCGTCCTCCAAATTTACCCAGTGTAAGTAGTCGAGGAGCTACTACCTCCTTATTTCTTCACCTTTCCGTGTTATCCTACTTCACTTTCTCGTTAACCTCAATCCTATCCTCAAACAGTTCTGTACTCATCCTTTTTCATCTTAAATACAGTCTCCTTCTCATCTCCATTCGCTATCTCATTGTCTCTTCACTCTCTTATTCCATACCTTAACCTAAAATAAGCAGAAATCTGGATCTGCAATAGTGTCACCTCGACTCTTATGAATGCAATGCATGATATGCAGTCTATCTAGGTCCAGAAACGCCTAAACGATGCTCTAATACCAATAAATGTAACATTCCTCACCCGACTACAGTGTAGCCGAGTAAGGCGCGTTACATTCGGTGCTGGAGCACCCTAACTTATCTTACTTTATTTCTTTAAAATTTTTGTTCTCGTTATATTTAATATTGATTATTTTTCGATGGAGAAACTAATGGAGTTTCTCTATTTTATTATTATTTGATGTGTTTTACTATTCACCTATTTGAAAATTTCAATAATATTTTACAGTAAAAATCTCACCAATTATTCTCATAATCATCTCATAATTCACATCTCATTCATATATCTCAATTTTATATTCATTTCCATGCATTTCCATTTATGCACAATTTATATATATAAGTTCTCAAGTTTCATTAATTTACATGATTTACAAACTGATTACATAAATTCATAATTTACATGATCTACAATTGGGAATTTTGAAATAATTTTAAATAATTTTCGTTCATTTTTAAATTGGTGGGTAAAATTTTCTCAGATATTAAAAACCTTCATTTAAAGTCCAAACATAAATCTAATTTTTAGATATTTAAAATCTCCGTAATTTTACAAAAATTTGTGAGTGTCGTCTGTATTTTGAAAAGCAGTTCTTCAATAACTGAAAATAAAGACACTCACAATATATTTCTCAATCCCAACTTCTTCAAATTTCACAATCAATCTCAACCAATTTCTCAAGTCTCAAAATTTAAACAATCCTCATTTCACAAATCAACACAAGCAATTCATTACACAGTTTAAATTAAATCAAACATTAAAACATCCCATTGAGGTAACCGAATTAATTTTCACATCCATGGGAGCATTACAATTTAATAATGCAAAACTTTATAAGTATATAAAATCTCAAGATAATATTACAATAATTTGTATTTGATTACAATCGAAATATATATATTACAAAACAGTTGGTACAACTGCTCAAAGTAAATTTCATATATATAATTACAAAATTAAATCAAAAGCTAATGTACAAGGGTATACCTATGATATGCAGGATAATCTCAACGTGTCTTTCATTAACCTCGCTCAATTTGCTCTACAAATTTTCTTTCTGTGTGACATACAAAGCTATCATTTGAGTGATGAACTTCGATGGTGCACAAACTAATAATTTAAAACTTAATACAAATTATTCTTAACAATTCATAATGAATAAAAATTTAAAATTTCTAAATTCTTCAAAATTCATGACATACAAAAATCGTTATTTTCATTCATGCAAATTATTCATTTGAATAACATTTTGATCAATTAATAACTATTTATTTACATTTCTTTTAAATTCCAAAACAATACAAAAATATTTTGAATCACTAACAAATTATTTATTTCAATCACAATTTATCAAATTATGAATAATTTAAAGGACGTTGCCACACAATTCCTGATTGATCCCATGACCCAAAATTCAAATAGATGCCATGTTGTACACCACGACATTTCACATTCTCTCAATAACTGAGGCTAAAAGGGAGAAACGAAGCCTAGCCAGTATGTATGAGTACTCATTCAAATTCTTCCCCAACTGGAAAGCCAGAGAAGAAGTAACTCGCCCCATCTAGTGGAGGAGATATCTCACTAGAGAAGCTAATGAGAATTCACAACAAATTTTGCCATGTCATTTATCGTTTCAAATAATATTCAAAACAATTTTTATTTACAAAGTGTTTACAAATTATCAACATATTTAATCATCATAAATTCATGCTCAAGGTTGGCAACACATCAAACTTAATATTTGCAATCCTCAAAACCATGCAATAAATCCTTAAATGCATAAGAAAATTTATATTCAAATTATACAATTTCATTCAATAAGTTAAAATTCTCAACACAATAAAAATCATAAATCATACAATAAATTTATTTCAAATCAATTTGGAATTGAAAAATAACAAAAGAGTTAGTTGTGCACAAACCTTAGACAAGTCGCCTCTTGGCCTTGACTCGATTCCTTGGGTTCTTTCCTGGTGTTCTTTTCAACTAAAACACACAGTTTCACAGTGTTTCAGTATCATAACTCATCGTAAATCCAAAAATAAATTCAAATTCACTTATACCTAGCTTTAATATGCTAAACTTGGCGTTCTTCAAAATTTTTTTTTCGGGGTTACTATTCACTACACTATTCAAGTCAATTTGTTGACATTCTAAGGCTTAATAGGTATGAATTCCAACTTCACTCACATACCACATTTTGGTCACTAAATTTGTTGGTTTTGGTTGTTTTCTCAAATTCTAAGTCTTTTAGGCAAATTTGCAAATTTTCAGTTTTGGTGTCCTAAGTTGCACTATTCCATTGGTCACTTTATTGTTAGAATTTGGTAAAACTTTCTTCATAGAAAATGTTCCTTATTGTCTTAAATTTATTCTTCTTTTTGAATCACTCCAATTGGAGTTTTTTAGCTCAAGTTATAGCAATTTGAACCATGGTGCCAGATTGGACTTAACTTGATTTTGAGGCAAATTTTGGTTCTGGCAGTTTTAGGTCACCAACTTGGGGTGGCCAAATGACTTGGTTAATGGCATAATTTGAGTGTGTTTTCTTCAGAAAAGTTTTATGTATATATCTCATCTGTCCACTGGTAAAATTTCAGGTCATTTAGACCTTCCTAGCTCAAGTTATGGCCAAATGAACAAACACTGTTCATTTGGCCAGTTTGTACAGGGCAGACTGAGAATTTTCAGATTTGGTCAATTTGTTCACTAGGTTTTGGTCACTTTTTGGGCATGGTTCCTGAATGAAAATTGTGTCATTTTGTGTCTATTTTCATTCCCAATTGGTCTCATACCAATTGGACTTGTAAATTTTCAGTTTTGGTCCCTCAAAGGGACCTTGGTCCTGCTGCCAGCAGCTTGACCACACTCAATCCGAATTTGCTTTTGGTTTAAACACTTCTAACACACTCCATTTGGTCACAAATGACCATTTCTCACTTCAAACTAGGTCAACTACATCATTTCACCATTTCTTCACATTTTGTCTCCCAAACCATAGGTGTCCAAAACCCTAGTTCACCAATTAATTGCATTTAACCAATTCAATGCATTTAATCATAATTGTTCAACACAATTAAGCTCACATACACTTTCAAATCCACCAAATTCATGCATACAAATATCAAAACCCTAGTTGACCGAAATTTAGGTTTGGTCCTCCAATAATTAATTTCATCTCATTTCTTTAGTTTCTAAGTTCATTTAATCATAAACACATGTATTAAACTGAAAATTCCAAAGTAAATAGTTTACCTCAACTTTGATATTCCATCTTCAATTTTTCTCCTCTTTTCTTCTTTCTTTCTTGCTAAATATTTTTCTGAAAGGAAGATAATAAGGTTTTATGGAGTGATTGAGGAAGAAATTAGGGTTTAATGGGGATTTAAAGCTTGGAGCAAGCTTTCATGGAGGTGTGGTAATGGTGGTGTTAAGGGAGAGGTGGGGCGGCAACTTGGTGGAAGAAGAAGACTTTTAATTTTTTTTTCTTTTCTTTTCTTTTTAATGTCTTAGCAAGACCATAAATCAAATTAAACAAATTTTTAATTATGATATTTATGGCATCATGCATGATGTCAAGCATGATGTCATCTACCTTCACTTTTTCATTTTCCTTCTTTTTTTTATTTATTTTCTATCAGTTCTTTAATTTAATTCCCGACTCCAAAATTTTCTTTTCTCTGATTTTATTTGTGATTAGGTCGAGACGACTCTAGGGTCAATTGACCAAATTGCCCCTCATGAGTTCAACCGATTTGTAAATAATTCAATATTTCTTTTGGCTCACTGACCTAATTATTTGGTAGTTTATGATTCTTTTAGTGATTTTCTCTTTTCCACTATGTTCGTAATGGTCTTAAGGACAATGACATCACATTTCTGATTCGAAATTTGAGTTTAAATCGACTTATGATCATTCAGAAGGTCACTCATCATTTGTGACTCTCGGCTTGTTTAACTTCTTATGTTCTGTTTTTCTTATTTATACTTAACTAATTGACAATTACTAATTATTTGTGTTTATGGCTTATCTAGTTGTCTTAAACATAGTTCTAATCTCCTTAATTGTCCGGACTAACTCCGATCACCGGAACAGTGAAATATACCAGGCTATACAAATAGGAGTGTTACAATTCTCCCCCCCTTAAAATAATTTCGTCCTCGAAATTTTACCTGGTATCAGTCTCTGAACACTTATGGGTGCTATCTCCTTATGTCCTATTCACGCTCCTAAGCAACTTCCTGGCCTGAATGATGGTTCCTTAGCACTTTAAGCTATACTATTTACTCATCGATTGCTCACCTCGTGTGCCAAGTTTCTTATGAGCTTTTGTCATAAGTTAGATTCAATTTCATTTCAATTTTAGAGGTAAGCAAATCTGTGTGCTAGTGGATCCACTCTTTCTAGGACCTCATACGATCCTATGGATGAGAACTTAGTTTTACTCTTTTCTTATCAAATCTCTTGATCATTTGATGCAACCTTGATTTAGTTTAGAATATTTTAGTCTTTTCATTGTTGTTTTAGTAATTATTTTCCTTTGTAGTCTCTTTTTTTTTTTAAATGACCTTGTTGGTCATATATGAGCTTATCTCTTTCTTGGCCATAGGTCCATAGTCATTATCTTACCATTTCTATTTATGACCAAGGCCTATGTGCCATTTTGCACTATCTTGTTTGCTTTTGTTTAACTTATTTTCTTCTTGATAAAATAGTTAGGGATATCGTTACAGCGTCTTAAATATGTTGTTTGCCTAGTGGCAATTCCTCATCTAGTGTTTTTCTCATTTCTTATTGTTCTATTTGTTTTTTCTTTCATTCCACAACTTAACTTTAATTATTTTATTTCTTAATTTAATCTTCTTCCTTAACTTTCATTGTCAGTCGTAATTTAACACCTCTTATCGTCCTAAATAATCCACTATACTTCAATATTATTTTGATTTGGTCCTCTGACCATTCTAGTCAACACTTTCACTAATATTCATAATGTTTCTTTCTTATATTACTTTTGACTATTTTAATTTTTACTTCCACAACTCTTTTATCTATCAATATTTTATAGCTTATTTTTCCTCTGGTTTGCGATCATTACCCTTTTTTTTTCAACCATAAACAATTTTTAATCTTAGCGAGTCTGCGGACTCTCACATTTCCCATGCTATTCAAAGTTTGGCTTGAATTCTAATCTAATCCTTATGATCCGCACAATAAAATTGTGCTCTTCCTAAGAATACAGGCCAACTAGTTTCTATCGAATTCTGTTATTAGTAAAATATCATTTCTTAAGCTGTTTTATAAGTTTATAATTGTCATCCATAGCATCTGTTTCTTCTAGAAACAAAATTATATTTGTGTCTTACTGCTACACAAATAGAATATTGTTCCTTACTAAACTTTGAGCAAAACATCCATTGCAATATCAAAACAACTATAAACCCCATATCAGAGATTGGATGACTTAGCCCTATAGGTGTTATTTCTAAATTTTTACCATGCTAAAATCTCGGTCCATAACAATTCTTGATGTACTGTAATTCATGCTAGGGTAATGGAGTTTTAACTTTCATTACCTTGCAACCATGATCTTTTGATATTCTAATTATAGAGTTTTAAATCCCGAATTAGGATTTTCAAACTTAGTTCTAGTAATAAAACTCTATTCTGGTATATTTGTACCAAAGCGAAAGTCATTTCTAACTATTCTTATCCTTATGTACTATTGGGTGATGCGTAGCTCTACACAATAAATCTCAAGTCAATCTTTTATGTCTGACTTCGGCACAAACATCAAGAATATTGCATAGTCACTACGATACATCCCAATAGATCAAACTTCCCTATGTCTTATTTCTTTCAAATCCACTAATATCTTAAACTTATTTTGATTATGGTACTTACTGACATCTATCAACAGTAGTACCTTTACTTCTATCTAGGGCAGATATATTGCTATAACTTACTTTTTGATCCTCTTACCTTACCTAATTAGGCTTACTAATTAACTTTATAATTTATCGTAGTTTAGGAGATGTCTCTCACTAGAAACTTTTCCAAAATTAATTCCAATCATGCTTATTATCGCAATTCTTATCCTAAAAGACTAATTACTAACACATTAAAATTTATCTCCATGCAAGGGAATAGCAGTAGAACATATAATTTTGCATTAGCATATAAATAAGTAGAGCCGGAATCAAATAGTACATAATTATTCCTTTCACAAGTTAAGAACATACCGGCAACTACATCTGAAGTCTCTGCTTCTTCCCCTCAATGCATGGCGTTTCCTCTTTCTAATGTATTCCTCTGCTCGGGTTGGTCCATTGTGCGAGGATTACAGAATCTTGTCTCTCTTGCCCCTACTAACTATTAATGAGCCTCTAAAATCGAACCTTGGGTGATTCCTTTGGTGTAGTATGTGGCATAACTCGACGCACGCTAGTACAATCTCGGGCAAAATGTCCAATTCCACCACAATTGAAGCAGGCTCCAGTGACCCTATGGCATATACCCCAGTGAAATTTTCCACAAATGTCACAGATACGGATAGGGTAGGAACTTCTAGTTCTCTGACGAATGGTTCTTGATTGCTTCCACCCTGAAGATCCACCTCTGTCATACTTAGGGGTTCGGGGTCCCTCAAAATCTTTTCTCTTTCCCAAATTACTACTCAAACTTTTACCGATGGGTTTCCCACTTTTCTCTTTTTCATGCTACTCTTGAGGGGGTTGGGTTTGTACTTGGGCTTGGGCTATGATTATCGACCATTTCTTTGAAAGAACATAGCCATCTGCTGGGCCATTTGTGCAGTAATTTGTATAGGAGGGACTGGTGCAGTTGGACCTCTAACGCTCTCACAGTGGGGCCTCTCCTTGTCGTTAGTATGTCAATTTGCTCTACCATTTTATCTCCCTTATCCATATCTATTCCACGAAATTTTTTTGTACAACCAACACAGGAGATTTCTCTGTTAGTTCTATTTATGATGTAAATATACTATATGTATCAAACATTGACGATTGTACTTATCGAAAAATATTTCAAATTCACGATTTAAAATTTACTTTAAAACCTTTGCTCACGATACCACTAAAACATGTCACACCCTACTCCTCGTAATATGTAACATGCTCGTAGTACACCTAATGAATTACCGTACTTCGCCTACCGGTAACCCATTAAATATACTACAAGGGATTTTGAAACAATTTTCGTTCATTTTTAAATTGGTGGGTAAATTTTTCTCAGATATTAAAAACCTTTATTTAAAGTCCAAACATAAATCTAATTTTTAGATATTTAAAATCTCATAATTTTACAAAAATTTGGTGAAATTCCATCTGTATTTTGAGAAAAGTTCTTCAAAACCTGAAAATAAAGACACTCCCAATATAATTCTCAATCCCAACTTCTTCAAATTTCACAATCAATCTCAACCAATTTCTCAAGTCTCAAAATTCAAACAATCCTCATTTCACAAATCAACACAAGCAATTCATTACACAGTTTAAATTAAATCAAACATTAAAACATCTCATTGAGGTAACCAAATTAATTTTCACATGCATGGGAGCATTACAATTTAATAATGCAAAACTTTATAAATATATAAAATCTCAAGATAATATTACAATAATTTGTATTTGATAACAATCTAAATATATAAATTACAAAAGAGTTGTTACAACAGCTCAAAGTAAATTTCATACATATAATTACAATTACATCAAAAGCTAATGTCTGGGTATACATATGATATACACAAGGATACTCTCACCGTGTCTTTCAGTAAACTCGCTCAGCTGCTTACAAATTTTTTTTCACCTGCGACATCATACAAAGTTATCGCTGAGTGGTGAACTTAGTGTTGCACAAACTAATAATTTAAAACTTAATATAAATTATTCTTAACAATTCATAATGAATAAAAATTTAAAATTTCTAAATTCTTCAAAATTCATGACATACAAAAATCGTTATTTTCATTCATGCAAATTATTCATTTGAATAACATTTTGATCAATTAATAACTATTTATTTACATTTTTTTAAATTAGAAACAATACAAAAATATTTTGAATCACTAACAAATTATTTATTTCAATCACAATTTATCAAATTATGCATAATTTAAAGGCGTTGCCAAACAATTCACCTGATTGATCCCATGACCCAAAATTCAAATAGATGCCATGTTGTACACCACGACATTTTACATTCTCCCAATAACCGAGGCTAAAGGGAGAAACAAAGACTAGCTAGTATATATGAGTACTCATTCAAATTCTTCCCCAATTGGCAAGCGGAGGAAGTAAATCGCCCCATCTAGTAGAGGAGATATCTCACGAGACAAGCTAATGAGAATTCACAACAAATTTTACCATGTCAGCTGTGGTTTCAAATCATATTCAAAACAATTTCTATTTGCAAAGTGTTTACAATTCATCAACATATTTAATCATCATAAATTCATGCTCAAGGTTGGCAACACATCAAACTTAATATTTGCAATCCTCAAAACCATGTAATAAATCCTTAAATGCATAAGAAAATTTATATTCAAATTATACAATTTCATTCAATAAGTTAAAATTCTCAACACAACAAAAATCATAGATCATACAATAAATTTATTTCAAATCAATTTAAAATTGAAAAATAACAAAAGAGTTAGTTGTGCACAAACCTTATCTGAGTCGCCTCTTGGCCTTGGCTCGATTCCTTGAGTTCTTTCGGTGTTCTTTTCAATTGAAACACGGTTTCACGGTGTTTTGATATCATAACTCATCATAAATCAAAAATAAATTCAAATTCATTTATACCTAGCTTTAATATGCTAAACTTGACGTTCTTCAAAATTTGTGTTTCGGAGTTACTATTCACTATACTATTCAAGTCAATTTGTTGACTTTCTAAGGCTTAATAGGTATGGGAATTCCAACTTCACCCACATACCACATTTTGGTCACTAAATTTGTTGGTTTTGGTTGTTTTCTCAAATTCTAAGTCTTTTAGGCAAATTTATAAATTTTCAGTTTTGGTGCCCTAAGTTGCCTTTGTTTCATTGGTCACTTTCTGTTAGAATTTGGCAAAACTTTCTTCATAGAAAATGTTCCATATTGTCTTAAGTTTATTCTCCTTTTGAATCACTCCAATTAGAGTTTTGTAGCTCAAGTTATAGCCATTTGAACCATGGCTGCCGGATTGGACTTAACCTAGATTTCGGGCAAATTTTAGTTACAGCGGTTTTAGGTCACCAAATTTGGGTGGCCAAATGACTTAGTTAATAGCATAATTTGGGTTTGTGATCATCATAAAAATTTTAGTCCAATATCTCATCTGTCCACTGGTAAAAAATTAGGTCAATTAGAACTGCCTAGATAAAGTTATGGCCAAATGAACAAAAACTGTTAATTTGGTCGATTCTGTCTGAGAGGTGAGAATTTCCTGATTTGGTCAATTTGTTCACTAGTTTGTGGTCACTTTTTGGGCATTGTTCCTAAATGAAAATTGTGTCATTTTGTTTCTATTTTCATTCCTAATTGGTATCATACCATTTGAACTTGTAAATTTTCTTTTGGTCCCTCAAAGGGACCTTGGTCTTACCGCGGCATGACCACACTCAATCTGAATTTGCTTTTGGTTTAAACACTTCTAACACACTCCATTTGGTCACAAATGACCATTTCTCACTTCAAACTAGGTCAACTACATCATTTCACCATTTCTCCACATTTTGTCTCCCAAACCCTAGGTGTCCAAAATCCTAGTTCACCAATTAGTTGCATTTAACCAATTCAATGCATTTAATCATAATTATTCAACACAATTAAGCTCACATACACTTTCACATCCACCGAATTCATGCATACATATATCAACACCCTAGTTGACCGAAATTTAGGTTCGGTCCTCCAATAATTAATTTCATCTCATTTCTTTAGTTTATAAGTTCATTTAATCATAAACACATGTATTAAACTCAAAATTCCAAAGTAAATAGTTTACCTCAACTTTGATATTCCATCTTCAATTTTTGTCCTCTTTCTTCTTTCTTTCTTGCTAAATATTTTTCTCAAAGGAAGAAAATAAGGTTTTATGAAGTGATTGGGGAAGAAATTAGGGTTTAATGGGGATTTAAAGCTTGGAGCAAGCTTTCATGGAGGTGTGGTAATGGTGGTGTTAAGGGAGAGGTAGGGCGGCAACTTGGTGGAAGAAGAAGACTTTTAATTTTTTTTTCTTTTCTTTTTAATGTCTTAGGAAGACCATAAATCAAATTAAACAAAATTTTAATTATGATATATGGCATCATGCATGATGTCATGCATGATATCCTCTACCTTCACTTTCATTTTCTTCTTTTTTTATTTATT